>NW_028258189.1:4581617-4887058 GCF_053883595.1 Heterocephalus glaber
AATTGGAGGCTGGGGATTTAGCTCAGTGGTTTTGCTGCCTGCCTCACAAGCAGAAGGGCCCAAGTTCAATCTCAGGTATGAAAAAAAAAAGGAAAAAAAAACAATGGAAGCAAGAGTTTGATGAGGGAGAGAAGGAATAAAAATGTGACTGAGATATGCATGCACATGTAGCAACTCCACACAAGGAATGTAAACATTACACATATCAACACAAACTCATGAAAACAAAGGGAATCCCAGGGTGCAGAAGAATGCTGCTAAAATCATGGCAACCAAGGAGAGAGAGAGAGAGAGAGAACCGAGAAGGGCCATGCATCCTTCACACTGCACCAGTGACCTACCTCTAACTAGGATCCACCTCGTACAAACACATTTACCTATTGAACACTGCAGTGCCTGAAGCCTTTGATGGGGAAGGCTCCCTGACAATCCCATCATCCACGACAACCCTGCCTCTGAACCCGGGAGACTGTCGGGGGCCATTCGGGATGGAAACCATGACAAGTAAATGAATACTCTCATGCAAAGAGTACGTATGTGTTGAAGATTCAGAGTATTGGAGGCATCGATCTACAGGGCGAGATGGTCTTTTCTTCAGGGCTTGACACTGCATGAAGTGGATAGGCACATGCAGTTCCAAAAAGTTAATAAGTGATTAGTTAGTACCATAACTATGCGTAGATAATTGTACAACTACACTGTACATGGAAGTGAAAAAGGTTTCAGGCACAAACAAGAACAGTTTATACCACTAAAAATGTATGTCATTCCGAAATCACAAATTCCAAGCAAGGGAAATTAGAATACAGAAAGGCTTAGAAATATTTAAGTTTAAATGTAGAAAATTTAAATATAAAGTTTAGTTCAGGCAGTGTAGGCTTTTAAGTGGATTCAATGATTTTGAAGATGGTTGCCAGAAGTACAGCAAAAAATATAAATCTAAGATTTTTTGTTGGAAGATTTTATATAATGAATTTACTAGCATGCGTATTCTGTGAAAACCTGCATAGACAGAAATGTAGAAAAAAAGAACATGAGGTCGGTAATATTATCCCTAATTATCAGTCCTTGGAATTTAAATGGGTGAAAAGAATATTCAGAGAAAAATTTGGGGAAACATTAACAGTGGAATAAGTGGTTGGAATAATGGAATAATGAAAACAAGTGAAAATATTATTTAGTAAATAATAAAAAACAGGAGGCTAATAATCAACTATTGCTGTAGTTTTACTGCTTTCCTCTGTAGGAGATTGACACTAAGTGCAAAAATTAGAAAACAACATATCACACCAAAAATGTAGCATTAATATCAGCAATAACAAAGTAGAATTTGTTCTATAAGAACAGTCAGGCATGAGTAATGGATAGTCTACCTTCAAGTTTAAATGTAAAATGTGAATATAAAATATAGCTTTATATTCAGATCTCTATGTCTATTTCCCTGTTTTAATAAGGCTCTATCTTCTTTCAAATATCATTGCTAATAATGGTCACCAACATTAGTAGATTTTGGAGAGGACTTTGAAGAAGGAAGACCTCAGGCCTAGAGGGATAGTAGAAGAAAATCATGAGGTTCCAAGGATGGGGAGATAGGAAACAAGTATAGGATTCAAATCCTGTTACTTTTAGCCTCCCTAATGCATTGTAGCTATTTAAGATGCTCAAGACAAATCCACCTGAGTGAAAGGGTGGATGAGGAAAAAAGACTCTTCTGTTCATGTCTAAGGTGGAATAAAACATGTTCAAAAACATGCAGTCATGGAAACACAAACAGGAAATATTATTTACACTCCAGACTCTGAGCTTATCATCTTGTTGGATGAATGCATGACCTGAACTATGGGATGTGTGCGAATTCGTGGCCTTAGGTCAATGCTGCATACCTGGATGTCAGGATTCTAAAACAAATTTGGCTTTCAGTTACTATTCAACTTCCATTAGTTACTAATGAAACTTCCTAGTTTTTATATCATCATAAAAATTCAGCATAAATTACTCATCATCTTAACTCCAAGTGTGGAATGTTCATGCTAATGATATCAGAGAACAATTCCTAGAAGGTGTATTTCATAGGATTCTTTACCATGAAGTACTGGTGAGTGCTATTTACATTTCTAAAAATCTTCCAAATTTCTTTTTTTAACTTTTATTTAATAGACACAATCACAATTGCTGTTCATTGAAAAATCTATTTAAATAGTAAAAGATGTTTCATAAATGAACCACTTGAGAAGGATGGTGTGATTAAATCACCACCAAAGATAAAAGCAAGAATAGATAATAACATGGATGCATGTATCAGTGTAACAGGAAAAACAGGGAGGTGGGTTTTGGGGAGTGGATCTGGGGTGGCTCTGTTTCCACCACCTGAAACTAGCTAGAGAATGTCTGATTATTTTTATTTCTCAATAGATATATCACCATATCCCACCCAATATTATAATGCAATTGAATGTGTGCACCAAAAAATATATCATATTAAGCTTACCGTTAACAAATACTTGAAACATCATTGTCAATCTTAGTAGAAAATAAAAAGATATTTTAATGAACTCATTTGAAACTACTAGACATATATTGTATAGTTGTGTTTTAATTATACCTTCCTGATATTGACATATAATAACTTCTCAAACCAAAGTTAGAATTCGACATTAAAGCACTTATATACATAATAAAACATGTTAGCATATGGAGGATTCTGATTATAAATTGGTACTTGAAAACTATTTTGAGTTATTTTAAATCATCATTGTAGAATCCTGAATAATTTCCTTTGCTGTTTCAAACAGGGGCTCATATCCTGTACAATTGGGTTTGAATATTTTTCCTGTTCTTTCCTTTACTCTTATTCTCATTGTTTAGTTTCATTTGTAATTAGTATAGACATGTGATGCATAATAATTTCATTAATCTAGGGGAATGGGTCCGTGTACTATAGCATCTTACTGAATCATTGTGACTTCTTCCTCCACTCCTCCTCCTCTGTATCTGCTCATAGCCACATCTCCAACATTTGGTATCAAGTGAGCAACTCAGAAAACACAAGTAAATATGTAGACACAGTATGTAACACATACATGCACAGACATGTTCAAAAACACATGAGATTCAGCATTTCTCAGTGTCCAAAAATTGAACTATTTGCCTCAGTTTCTTACTTGCTTGCCTGCCTTCCTTCCTTCCTTCTTTCCTTCCTTCCCTTCCTTCCTTCCTTCCTTACCTCTCCCTCTCTTGCTCTTGATTTCCTCTGTTATAAATAATAGTAGAAACACATTTCAGAAAAAAAACAGTTCATATATTCTGTGGACATAAGAAAGTAATGAATGCTACTTAAAAACCTATCATTGGTTTCATTTTACAGTGATACTCTAAAACTCATCTTTATAGCAGCAAAACTCAGAGTAACCAAGTCTTGAAAGTAGCCCATATGTCCATCAACATATAATGGGTAAGAATACGTGGCATTTATAAATAGTGGGGTACTATTCTGCCATTAAGAAGGATTAACTTGAATCATTTGTAGCAAAGTGGATGCCCTTAATGACCATCCATTTAAGTGAAATACATCAGACACATGAGCTGAAATACACGTGGTTTCTTTTATATGAAAAACTCAAACTATACCTGAAGAATGAAATAAAACATAGATACTGGGAGATAGGGAGATTGATAGTTTGTTAAAGATGAGGGACCAAGGGATGGAGGAAAGAGATCGGGGGGAGGCAAAGGGGCTTGAAAAAGGATTTAGATGTGTTATGTGCATTTACCAACTCCCCGTGAATGATGCAGTCATTCTATAGTGCGACTGTGTACTACTGAAAAATTAAAGTCTGAAAAATAATTTAAAAAAACAAAGTTTGTAAAAAGGTAAAGTGCAGCAGGTGAGGCTCCACACGGGATTCAGGGTAAGGAGAAATTATCCAGTAATTGATCCACGTACTCTACTCACAGTAAGTTAACAAAGAGCTGGGACATGCTCATTCTTTTTTTTTTTTAATGAAGTTTATTGTTACATTTTGGGTATATAATAAGCTGACATTCATCATCGGGACCTTGTACCTGTACATGATGTATCTTGGTTCTTACTTTTCCCCCATTCCCCTGCCCTCCCTTCCATCCCTCCACCCCTCCCTATTTATGAAGACTTTGTCTCCATTCTTTGAATGACACCAACATGAATGTCGGGTCTTGTTTAAAGTACTCTACATTTTTTAAGAAATCCTTCAACTCAGTGACAGATGGCAATGAACTACCCCAACAGCACCATGAAGGGTATCACAATAAATTGGTTAACAGAATAACCCAGAAAGTCACACACACACACACACACACACACACACACACACACACACACGCTAAGATTCAAGCTTTGTAAAATCCTGAGGATATCATCATTTCAATGGTTTCATTAAATACAAAAATGAATTCTTCTAAAGAAAGGAAGGATAGCCAGGGATTTAGCTCAGTGCTTTCACTGCCTGCTGCGGAAGCGCAAGGACCCGAGTTCGATCCCCGGTACCAAAAAATAAAAAGAAAAAGAAAGGAAGGATAAACTGGGGCAAAATATATTTTGGAAATGAATGTACTTTTTCTGGAAGGTGAATCGTGAAAAGTTCTCATTCATGGCCAAATCTCTGAAAGGTATCAGTTAACATCATAGAATATGGAAAATTTGCAGGATATCGTTTGTGCCTTCAGGCATTGAAAACTCACCTTTCACTTCAATTACTGAACTGAAGTTTACATTTGAAATGATTCATAGGGTTTCATTTGAGCTTCTGCCCTTACTTTTTCTTATTAGCCATTACTGAACAGTCGTCAAATTTTTCTCTATCACCAGGAGAGTAGTATTACGTGTATGATAGAACATTGCACAATTGTTGATTGAAAACAGTTGCAAATGATTATCATGAATGGGTTACACACAGAGAATATGAGGAGAGAGATTCAAAGACATGGGCATCAGTATCGACAATTACATCCAGAAAGAAATCTCCCATCTCTAATTATGATTACACTCAAATCCTGCCATGTTGGATATTACACACTTGGCAAAAAAGAAACAGCATTGGTAGACTTGGGAGTGATGTAACAATGTGTTCTTGTTGAAATTTGCTATCTAATTTTAATATAGACATCTCAGAAAATGTACTATAATGATTTGTTATGAGTTATTATAATGATTCCTGAAGCAATGCTTCGAAAGCGTGGAAGAAACTATTTTTACTTTTAAAAAATATAGGAGTAGGGTTACTCCTTTAGGGTTGGTTAAATAACAGTACTTGGTGAAACACACCCTGAACTTCAACTTCATGTCAGTTGTCACAGTGGGAGAGAAAAGAAATATAGCTGCCCTTAAAAGTTTGCAGGTGGATTGTTCTCCACACAGAATAATGCTCATTATACAACTGAACTTCAGCTTCACCTGGTACTAATCTCATTAGGAAAATAAATCTTGGTCAAATACAATCTGTCCCTGCCAAGTGGGATGCATGGAGAAGATGTAAACAGGAACTTCAGATGAAAAACAATCGGTTCATTAAACAGGAGCATTATGGCCAAGCAGCAAGACAGTGAAATGGTCATCAACATAAATTCTCTTCAGTAACTCAGGCATCCTGAGCTCAGGCTAGGGAAAGGGGAGACATCCAACAAGATGCAGATTCTGCTGCTCGCTCTTGTGTTTAGTCTGGGTTGTGCTGACCAGGATTCTCCATCTGAGATCAAACCCTCAGAGGTAGCAAGGGTAGGGTTGTCTGAGGGGAGTTCTCGGGCACGCAGGTGTGTGTGTGTGTCAGTGAGTGTGTATGCGATTGTGTGTGTATGTGTTTGTATGTACATTTCTCACTCCAGGTCATGATGACACATTAGATACAATAAGCCAACTTCATATATGTATCTCCGTGCCCATTAAACTACACCTTTATCTCTCAACTCTTCAGAATTTCAACCTTATTAGTGTCCAACCATAAAAATCTAATGAATCCAAGTGTAGCTTGGAATTTCCTCTGTACTTCATGATATTCAAAACCTCTCTCACTTCCACATTTCACATGAGAATCTGTCACCATTGATTGTATATCATTCTACACTCTGGGGGAGAGAATACAGCTTTGTCCTTCAAGTTCTAACATTTTTTTCCTTTGCCTTCTGTGGAAAGAGAGACACAATGATTGTACCAGTTTGCTTGGAGGGAAACGGAGAAACAGTTTCACTGTCTTTTATGACTAGATATTGTAGATGACAAAGGCTTGGCAAAATGTTGTCCTATCTGCAGACAATTCAGATAACATGAATGAGGATCAGCCTTTGAGAAATTATAAAGATCGCAATGAGCATCATGCATTTGAGGGAAAGGACTCTTACGAATTTTTTCTTTTTTCCATTTAGTTTACTGGCAGTAACTCCATTGAGGTAGAATTCCCTTCACATTTTTCACAAAGGGTGTTCCATACATGTACCAGCTTCCCAGGACTGTAAGCATATATGTACTTCAAACATGTACTAGTAAAAACATATTAAAAACTTTCAGGAAGAGTCTATCATATTTGGCTCACATAATTACACTTTTCTTTGAATGCACACTTTAAATATGAAAAGATATTTCTAGGTGCTCCATTTTAGGAGTTTGGTCAAATTAGCTTAAATCCCAAAAGTAAGAGGGAGAGCAGATGTGAACATGGCTTTGTGGTCACTACAGTATAGGAAACAGGGTGGTGGAATTTGTGGTCATCAGGAGGGACCTGCAGACACTGTGTTTCCACATTGGGAACAAACTCGGTGGTGTGCGTTCTGAATTGGAGGGTATCTATCACCTAATTTCCACCAACATTATACTACAATTGTATGGATATACTCTAAAATATACAAAGATTTAAATTAACAAATACACCAAGTTTTCACTTTCTCTTGGAGCGGGACATTTAAAGTTATGCTGATGGAGTTACTAAAAATGCTGGACATATATGTTGTCGTTGTGGTTTTTTTATGGTACCCAGGATCGAACTCAGGACCTTGTGCTTGTGAGGCAGGCAGCAGAATCCCTGAGCTAAAGCCTCAGCCCTATAGTTGTGTTTTAATTATTCCCTCCTAGTATTTAGCTAAAAGACATTTCCAGATCAACATTAGAGTACAAATTTCAACACTTTTCAATAAAATAAAATATTTTATCATTTGGTAAATTCATATTACAGAATTAGCATTTGAAATGGTATTGAGTTACATTAAATCACAGACATAGAATTATAAATGACTGCTCATTGTTTGAAACTGAGGTTCAAATTAGGAACACTTGTTTGAAAATATTTATGGTTATTTTGCCTATTCTTTCTCATTTTTACTTTTTAAAATATGTTTTTGATTTGTAAAATTTCATTTATCATGCAAACTTGGTTCACATAAATGTTGTATATTAACTTTTTTTAACCTCCTTCTGCATTCCCTTTCTGCCCTAACCCTGATTCTCTTCATTTGTTGTCACATAAGTAACACACACACACACCAACCACAAACACACAACACACAAATGTGGACACGATATATAGTACACATACTCACACAAATATACAAAAAATATTTAGATTCATCATTTAGCAGCTTTTATTGAGTTATACAGTTTGTCTCACTTTTTCAATATGTGGGAAATTTAAGTTTAATATGATTTAATGATAGGTATTTTGGGGGGGTAATGAATATCACAACAATGACACTGTGTTACCCAGTAAGAAACTCATTCACAGAGCTACACGCCAGCTCTGAAGTATATGTCAACTATTGTAATTGCCCATTTAATAATGAGTGTGCAGGAACACTCAGTCATAGCATCTCTGAAAATTAATAGTCATACTTTTTTTGCTTGTTAGAGAGGGCTTCAATCCTTATATTCTGCACAGGCAGACACAGAAACAAAGAATTTTGCTATTGTAAAAACAGTAAAGTTGAGATGACATTTACAGAATTTGGAAGGATTGCCAAATCTTTCTACAGTAGAGATGAAAGGGAAATAAATTTCTCTGTAGCTAAAGCTGGACTTGCTAACAGGGAAAGGGAAAGAAGACGTCTTTCCAATTCCTTTAACATGCCTGGGCCTGCCTGGGTTCAGCTCCTTCAAACATTTCAGGAATTTTCTTTGTTTTTAAACAATTTTGTTACTCCTACCTTGTTGCCATATGCAAATAAGGTGAAACTCAGTGCACTGCATTAACCAATGAACTCGCTGTATGTGAAATTCGGTAACCAATAAGGTTGCTGGGCCCGTATGTAAATAAAGCATTGAAACTTGTAACATTCTCAGGAATGCAATGATGTTCAATGCCTAGTTCCTGTAAACTCACCCCTTCCTAAGTGTATAACAACCCAGTTCTGGTTCAGTTGGTCCGTCACTGGTCACTGGGTACGTCTTCCTTTCTTCTGGATTACCTGCCTTGAGCAATGGACACTAGAGCTGTCTATACCGGATGGAACTTTGCCGCTATGGAGAGAATGGTAGAAATTCTTCCCTGTTCACAGTAACTCTTCTAACTGGTTGCAGTAGACATTATTCTTCAAGGAAGGGCTGATGTAGTTTGTTACAAGAGGACCCGTCAACATTACAATGGAAAATTATGCTGTTATTCTTTTAAAATTGGTTGGTTTTTTTTTTCCTATCAGTGTCAAGGAAGAGATTGTCCAAATGGATGATGAGGTAATAGCCATGCTGGATCTTCTCTGTTACAAGAAAGAATTGGAAGATGTGGTCTCACAAGTGAGTTCGTTTTTGCTTAAGAATTGCACGTGATTCTTTGCAGGGAAAACTGGTATGTCTTCTACGTTTCCTACTCAGGCGGGAAGATGCTGGGTAAATTATTCTGCATTAAGTGCCCTGTTGTAGAAAACAGCTCAAACATGAAATTTCAACTTTCATCATTGTAAGTCTGTGATGTAGAAGTGGTGGCTGTTGACAGTAAAGAGAATTCATTTCCTGTTGAATTTGGGAAAAGACTTCTCTTAAAAGCACACACACATATTCTTGAAAGCCACTAAATACAAAGAATGCTCTATGTGGAAATTTCCATGTATTACAGTCTTGCAGTTTATGTCACTTAATAAATCAGTATTTAAATTTCAAACTCAGAGGGCTAATTTTATTTTCTACATGTATGATTATATCCATCTCAAACATAAGCCAGTTATTTTATCACAGATATTCTGTGAAAAAAGCTTCACATCATTGATCTACACATAAACACTAAATCAGATTCCCCACCAAAACACAGTTTTCTGTGCATGTCTCCGATTTGCACCTGTGACTACTTTCCTAAGGGCATGAAAAAAAGCCTAGAGGCTTTCCAGAATTAGAGCCAAGTTTCAGGTAAACTGGTGTACAACCTTTCCTTGTCAAAGATTAGGGGTTGGATATTGCTTTTCAGTTTCTGTCCTCTATCATGGGAGCTAATGGGTAAGTAGGTTTAATGGAAATCCCACCTCATTTTCCATAAGCCATTTGGGCAGGGGATCAAGAGCACTGAGGGATGGATTCTAGATGCTAGAGGTGAAAGTATCACTAGAATGTAGATGGAAATTCTACCTCTGCCGTGCCATGCCCTGGATGTCCTCAGGAGATTGCGTGTGCATCCAGATTCATGGATTATATAGATGGAGGTAATGTGATGTTTGTATCTGCACTCCATCAAGCATGCCCTTAGTCCTTAGGAATAATCTTGTGTGGAAGCATTAACCCATTGCCAAAAGGGGGTGCAGATGGGAGTGTCTCTCATCACAGTGTGACCTATTAGGGCACATTTTAGAAATTAGGGAGCATCCAGAGGGACCTGTCATCTGCTTTGTCTTCCATGCAATGAGGCAGAAGTAGATAGATTACTAAAACTGCCCTGGAGAGAACTCAGGAACTATTTTGGATAAGGATGTTTGCAAGAACACACAAAACACATCAGCAAAACAGAATCAGTGCATTTCTTCCCATAATATTAAAAAAGCTGAGGAGGAGAAAAGAAGGGGGAGGGGAGGGCCTAGGGACCCCTGAAACATTACTGGAAATCTCTGCAGTAGGCTCCAGTCTCTTGCTCAGTGTGTGACACAGGCCTGAGGAGGAAAAAAAGAAAAATTGGAAAAAACTACAAGGACTAAGAGAGACAGAAAGTGGGGGACCAGGATCACCAATGCCAGTGCAACCAAGACAGGCCCTGGCCAGTCCAAGCCATTGATTTTTATTGGTAATCAATTGGAGCTACATGCAAGGGCAGTATTACATGCAAGGATGTGAAATCGTGCAGTTTATATGGAAATTAATATAAGCAAGCATCGTAAAGGACAAGACAAAGCTTTCTTGAATTCGGAACAGAATCGACAAAATATGTATTTGTAATTAGAACATTGTCCTTCTAGTAAGGACATTTTAGTTGTGGAAGTGGAATTTGGGTGTGAGTTGCTCTGACCTCAGCAAGTAGCCTTTGGCAGACTCTTTACTCAGAATAATCCAATTGTTGAGTTAACTCTTCACAGCCTGCACTGTTTACAACTTGCTTTGGGTGTAATCAGAATAATCCCACAAAGAGGATTACAAAATAAACCACCTGTGTCATGTACACATTCCAACTCCCCAAAAGGATTGTAAAATGCGTGGATTGCAAATGTGGGAAAATTAAAATAAAATAGATGAACAGAAAGAGGAAAGAAACAATAGCCTAAATGAAATTGGTGATATCCTTGATTCAGAATACATGTTTGCAGAATCTTCTTTTATTTAATATATTATTTCAAAATGTAGAAATATTGAGAAACTGAAGATATCATTTTGGGGGGTTCTTCCTTTTTTTACAGACCCCTGTTCCAAGTAAAACCATTGCTTTGCTGAGAAGAAACATCCTATTTGTACCTGCTGAAGTTTAATTGATTAAGTCTGTGTATTTTCTTCGGGTGTTGAAGTGGAATATGCATTATTGTATAGTGCCCCTGAAGGGTAACAGATGCTGCCACTGAGAGCAATGAATGTGCTTAAAATAAACATGAAGAACATTGAACAGCAGTAAAGCATGTGATTCTTCCAACTGAGGAAAAGTAAATGAACTTTGTCCAGCACTGGGCTGGAAGACATGAGTACAATCTGTGAACATTGAGCATAAGTAGTGGTTGAAATATAAGGTGAATGGAATTCACTTCTTCTATGTTACAAGAACCTGGTCCACATAATGATATCACTCAGCTGACCAGAAACATTGATTATACACCTGATATTTAATTGGTAATACATTTATCTTTAAATTGCTGGATTTATTTCCATGTTAACCCATAATATCACTGGAAAAGTGGCAAATGTGATGATTTGGATTAGTGTGTATGTTTAAGAAACAGAAATTTAGGAATAAACAAAGGATATATATTTTTAGGAGGGTCAGAAAGAATATTGTAAAGGCCTGAAGGATAAGACAAGATCAAATTGTATGATTATCTTCTGATAAAATAAAGTGGTGACATATTTCATAATCCTAAATATGTTTCCTGCAAATCATGTGGGGATCAGACATGGGGGCAATTTTCTGTGTGTTTTAAGCATCCCAATGGATCTGCTCACTCCCAAATTCAGTTGTGATACTAGATAACTCATTACTATTGCTACCCTTTGAAAATTTTCCAGGTAAAATCCATACACGGGCATGAACACCTGAGATTCTGTGAAATGCTTTGGTTTAAATTTAGTTTTAATATAATTTGTTTTCATTTTCATAGATGAAGGGGAAATCAAATAGCAGTGACTTTCTGTTCCCCGTAATGCCTGAATAATCAATATGAAGATTTAAAATTAAAACCTCCAGATGTAATTAACTTATCCAAATGTAATTTCCATGAATACTAATTTATTTAATGAGATATAAACACAAGTTAGTTAAAGGTCTAATTTTTTGCAGTGAATGCTTCATTTTAGCCAAATAGTATTCTTTATCTAAGTGGCCTGCATTTTGCTAACCAAACTCTTTCAATGGAGTGGTGAAAGAAGATAAATTTGGACAAAAGTTTCTTTATATCATGTATTATGAAGATTGCCATGATAATGTGTTACGTTGTCCTTGATCTTGTGTTTCCTCTATGAAACATTATAATTGCTACCTGTTAACATTCTACAGAAACTCAACGTCAAAGGCAACCATAATTGATAAAAAACCAACAGTTTCCTGATTCAATCTGGCAAAATTGTCACTGATTTGGCCTATGCTGCAGAGATTCGACCAGTGATTAAAGCTGCTGTTATTCACAATAAAAAATGATAAGATGCTCTTTCATATGTTCCCTAACCCTCTAATGGAGACCAATACCCATTTCCTTACAAACTTTCTTCCAACTCTGACAAGTGAAACATGTCAATAATACCCCACACAGCCCAACAACATAAGCCATTATAGAGCCAGCCTATGAGCTCCTCAAATGCAATATATAAAACAAAAAAGGGGGAATATGGAGCCTGGTTTTCATTAAATATAATAAAACTTAATTTTTGTATTAATTTTATTGGTACATTTTAGGTATACAATATAGTGACATTCATCATTGGAAATTTGTACCTTCATGTAATGTATCTTGGTTCTTGTTTTTTCCCCATTCCCCTGCCCTCCCTTCAATCCCTCCATTCCTCCATATTTACAAAGACATTGCTTCCATTTTTTCCTTTTCTCATATTAATTCCATTCCCTTCTTTCCTCTCCCTTACCCCTCCCGCTTCCCCTTCCCCTTTGCCCCTTTTCTTCCTATTTCACATTGTCTATTTTACCTTTTCAACCTTATTTACACTTTTAGTTTCTCACACCAGAAAAACTATTCAGTACTTACATATGTGTCTCCTATTTATTTCACTTAAGAATATGGCCTCATTGTGCATCCATTTAGCTATAAATGTCTCTAGTTTCTCATTCTTTATGACTGAGTAGTACACCATTTTATTAAAAAAAACATACTTTTTTTATCAAGTCTCCAGTTGATGGGCACTTGGGCTGTTTCCAAGTTTTAGCTATGACAAACTGTGCTGGTATGAACATGGGTGCACATACTGTGGTATGATTCTTTTAATTCTTTATTTTAAAAGTTGTTATTCAGAAGCTTTCACCACAGTACAGAAAATCAACTTGCCACTTGGCCAAAGAGATGCTGCAAAGCATAAGGGTTCCCTTCACTTCTGAAGATCCGATTCTTAGAGATTGTGTAAGTCACTTGCAACTCCAAAATGACAAAGATGAAAAGGCTCCTTGTCTTTCTGAATTTGCTGCCATATATACACCAAGTAAGGGACACGGCAACTCATGTTCTACCTCACCAGCCTTAGATACAGTTACACAGGAAAATCCAAAATCATTTCTTTCCTCTCATGACAAACTCAAATACAGAAACAACTTAACTGATGCCCCCATGTCCCTTAAGAGATTGTGAGAGAGATTCCAACCACTCTGTCTATTCAAGTGGTTGTCACCTGTCACCCTTCAAATGCTATTTTCTGATCAAAATAAATTTCCATTATATGTAGTTCCAATATTTTCAATAGTACTTACTGTATTCCTTTCCAGCCCCAATCATATACAGATACTTTTAATATCTATCAATTAAACATTATCCATATTATGATACTTAGACTATGAGCCAAAGCATAGCTCTCCACCAATCTCAAGACAAAATGGATAAAATACTAAGTCGCTGAACAAATTATTCCAGTGCTTAAGTTTATCAGACAAAAGTCTTTTTTGGACATTCACTATGCGACAGCTACATCTACAGCAATGGTGCTCATCTAATCTCAGTCCACCGAAACTGTTCAAACTATGATAGATATTTCTAAAATATTCCCTGTGAAATGAAAAGTCAGACAAACATTGGTAAAAATAAATTCTTAGAGTAACTTGATGCCTTTAAGGCAAGACTTGGATAGCTCAAAAGCATCCACAAGCTCTTTGTTTATGCATGTAATTTAGTTGTGACATGGGATACTAGTCTATGCAGATCGCATCTATTCCACTTAACCATTTAGAGTGGTAAGAAGTCCAACTCCTTCTGTGTATGAAAGGAGGTGCCTTTCATACCAGTCTAGATGGGGGTAGTACTAATCTCCAGTACTGCCTGCAAACCCAACTTCATGAGTTATCAAGGAACACTCACAATATCACCATCATCATATTACTCACTGTCTGAACCTCCCAAATTGCTTTTCTGGCCTCAAAGTTGATATTTAGATTCTTATTATTATTGGAATTATTTTCTGTTGATTTTTCTTACAGTCTTCAAGGCCCTTTGTATGTTGTCCTGGCAGATGCTCCCTCAAGAGGATATGATGCCCTTCCTGCATCAAATCCAATACCTGTGTCCACTATATTTCTCCCTTCCTCCCCATCACTCAAAACCAGGGGCAATGTGGGGCACCTGGCCGGCCGTGAATGGTTAAACTGTGAGGCTAAAGCACACAGGCTCTATGAGAAACGAAGGGATAAGCAAAAGGAAGTTTAGATTACTGAAGCAAGTTGTTTCTGGCTGTTGTCCTTCTCTTTTCCCCGAGAAAACCTGCTTAGCATTGAGACAGCTTCTAGCCCACACTGTTTTTCTTCTGCTTTGTTTTCTTTCATTTACACTAATATTCTAAATAAAAGCTGGAGAGTTCTCAGCTCCAAGGCTTCTCCTGGGAGCCTCTCTAATGCTAGGGACTCTCAGTTGAGACAGCCTCTCTGGGGCTTTCAGTGATTGAAATACATGTCCTCTCTGGTAATCATTCATCCTATAAGCCACCACAGTCACACGCTGGGACACTATTTCCTAAAACTCAATTCCATTGTGATATACTTCACAGTTTACTCTCTCTCCATGACACTTCCAGGGATTATACAATTACTCTAAGAAAATTATTTTCTGTTCAATCAAAGGCCCATGTTTTAAAACAGGAAAACTCAAGAAGAAATCTTTGTGCATGACAAATTGAATACTTTTCTTCAAACATATGTATTTTTATGATGTCAGTTTATTTAACCAAGCAAGATACTGAAAAATTAACCAGAGTCTAGATGCAGGTGGAAAGGTCAGCCTGGATACAGGTCCATGGCTTCACAGAAGAGAAGAAAATGCAACTGCAAAGAAAAGGATCTTGCATCTACATACTGGTGATTTGGACGCCTTGGAGAATTTGACATTTCAAACACTTCTCCCATTTCGTCACCTGTGAAAAAATAAAAGAAAAAAAAAGCATTGAAATGTAGCTGAACTGATAACAATGACTTTTTATTGAGTAGAAATGAAAGTAAAACTTATTGATGGGGAACTGAGTGGAGAGAATGTCATAGACAAGGCACTTCTTCGTACTGCAGCTGTGTATGGAATGTGTGGCTTCCATAGGGAACCCTGTCCTAGCAAAGCATTGATCGACGAGCTAACAGTGCCAGGAGTTATGTTGGCAGGTTTCCGGGTATATATCGATATTGACAAGCCATTGATAAATTATGTAAATTTATGTCACCTAAGACTTCTAGATTCACATCTAGAGTTATCAAAGATTTTGGCACTGCATGCTTCATTAATGAAACTGCAATTCACCACGGTTGATTGTATTTCCCAGTGCAGAAATGATAGTATTTGTTCACTGATGTTGTTCACTTTCACCTCATAAGAAAAATTATTTTCCCTAGATCTGTAGACTTCTTTTCCACACTCACAAACACACATTAATAAAAGTTACAACTTCAAGGGGGACTATTTGCCTATTACACATGATAAATATTTTAAGAAAAATGTCCAAAGAGATTAATCTATCAGGTGTCATAAATATCACATTTCTACTCACCCAAGCAGTACCTTTAATTTGGGCAGGTGTCTATGTGAGAAAATGAAGAGAGAAAAGAAAAAAGACAAAATGCATTGAATTCATTAAGAATAGTTTAAAATTGATAATAACAGTTTAAATAGCATACAATATTTGGAGTAGTAATTCTATGGGACAGATTGTACTGGTCATGCATTTTATTCCAGATATATTTTGCAACAGCAAAATTACGACTCTACCTGAATTGAGTATGTTTTTTATGTTTTCCCGGGGAATGCCATTTTCCTCAGTCAGCTGGGCAAACCTATGCTCTTGTTCTGGGGTGTAGACACCCTTCACCTCTCTGCTCAAGTTCATTATTAGATATCTCATTTATATGTAAGCTACTGTGAATTGAATTAGTCTCCTGATCTTTCTCCACTGCTTTTAACTGGTAAGCCAATCAGTAATTAATCATTTGTATAGTGATAGTCTTTCCCACTGCTTCACTGAGTTAGTCTATCAGATATTAGTATATTTTTTTGGTGGGTTATTTAGGCTTTTCTAAATATCATGTGCTCTACCAAAAGACTTTGACTTCTTGCTTTTCCTTTTGTTACTTTTTCCTTTTCTTGCCTAAGGGCTTCTGTTAAAATTTCAAGTATTAGATTGAATAGGAAAGGAACGTTCTTCCTCATTTCTGAGTTTAGCAGAACTCCTTTTAGTTTTTCCCCATTCGGTGTGATCCTGGCTGAGGGTGTATCATAAGTACTTTTTCCTAGGTTGAGCTAAGATCCTTCCATACCTTGTTTCTTCAGGGATTTCATCAAAAAGCAATGATGCCCCCTTTTAAAGGGATTTTTGCTTTTAGCAAACTTATCATGTAATTTGTCTTTTTGACTGTATTTATGCAGTGCATAAAGATTTCTGATTTGGATATATTGGATCATTCTTGCAACCTGGATTGACCCTAACATCACCATGGCCATGACACATTTAATACATTGGTGACTTTTGTTTATACAAATTTTATGGAAGATTTTTGTATCTATATTCATCTAGGTTATATAGTCTCTTTATTGCTGAGTATCTTGAGTGATATAGACATCATAAAAATGAAAGAGATACTTCCAATTCTATTACTCTGAGTATTTTAAGGTGTTTTGGGGTGAGTTGATCTTTAAAGTTCTGGTAAAGTTGAGCAATGAACTTTGGTCTGGGATTTTTAACGTACAGAGATTTTAAATTCAACTTGAATTTCCCTCTTTATTATTCACCCATTTTAGTCTGTCTATGATGTTCTTTCACCACAGGCCTTAAAAACATTGCATTCAGCTTACCAGGAACTGAACCTATTAAAAACATGAGCCCATGATGCACTCTTTCTCCTTTACACATATTTTCTCAGGTACTCTGTTATGATTAGCTAACAGAAACAGGATGGACTTTCCTAGAAAAATTAAGGACGACTTGTATCTCATCCATGAAAAACATACTTTACACATACCCAAGGAAATGATAATTGGCATGTCAAAACACTCCTGTACTTCCACACTCATTTTAGCATTATTCAAAATAGCCGAGAAAGACCAACCACCTACTCTCCATCTACGTGTGTTGATAGAGAGGAAGGACGTTTCTTATAAGCAATCTGTAATCTGCTCTTAAATTTTATTCATTCAGTCACTCTGTTTAAATTGTGGAATTTAACCCAGTTATGTTCATAGCACTGACGGTTGAATTAGTGTTTCCAATATCTCTTATATAACATGTTTTCTAGTTTAAAGTTGTTTCTTTTACCTTTCTTCATGGTCTTCTTTCATTACTCTAACCATATCTTTTTATTTTATGAAAAAGTTTTTAAAATGTCATACTAAAATATTAAGAGAGTAACAATAGAATACTATGTATCATTATCTTCAAAGTAGTTACTCAGAGTACAAGACATAGATAACAAAGATTTTATAACAAATAAATTTAAAGAAAAAAGACAAGAGCACCAAACTCTCAGGTAAAAAGGAAACAAATTAACATATATATTAAATTATTTTTGAAACAATAGAAATTATGTGGAGGAATTGTTTTAACTTCTATTTCCTGATTATCTATCTTCTTTTTTTGTAGTACATTTGTATATATCTTGAGTTTCTATATGATAAATTACATGACATATAAACTTCTGTGTGATTTATTTTTTCTAAAAGTATATTCTCATATTGCATCAATTTACCCAAAAATCCCTCAAGTTTCAGCTTGGGTATGGTAGAGTAGTACTCAACTGTGTATAAATACCTAATTTTCCTCACCCATTCATCTGATTATGGATATACATTGTGTTTCCAAGATCTAGCTAGTATGAACTGGGCTGCTATAAACATGGATATATGTCTATCCTTGTAATATGATGATTTTAAGTCTTGGGAGAAAATACCTTCAAAGAGAGGATACATGGGTAAAATGGAATTTCTGTTTTTAGGGTCCTGATGAATCTCCTCACTGATTTCCATAGTGATTTACTAGTTCACATTCCCACCATCAGTGTAGAAGACCTCCCTTTTCTCTATATCCTCAACATCATTTGTTATTATTAGATTTTTTGATGATAGCCATTCATTCTGGGATAAGTTTATTGGTTGATATACATTACCAGATCTAGAATCTGATTTACTGAGATCGTTTTTGTGTTATGTTTATTGTCACAATTTACTTGTATGTTTGGTGGCAGTAGCTTGAAACTATTCCAACGTTTTCTAATATCACTGCAGAAAGCTTTGTCTCCTCACATCAGTTTGTCACTTTTGCACTGGGTTTCCAAAACCTCTCCCATGTCTTTTTTCCACAAATTCAGAAGTCCTGCCCGATCTCTCACTGCAACCTGAAACTCTGAGTCCTTCATGATGCATTTCACATTTTCACTCTACTCAGGGCATTCTACAATCATTCTTAAAAAATATCATCTCCCGTTCTATCACAGACCCAGTTTCTTTTAATAGCTGGACACTATGTATTCAGTAATTTTCTTCAACGACATGCAGGTTTGCACATTGTATCAATTTATTTAATCAATTAGAATTCAGAAATCTCATGTAGGATGCAGATGCACAAGAAGGGAAAAGTCATGGGTCCTGGCTTCGTGGGAAAGAAGGAAATATAATTGAAAAGAGAAGACCACTGGATCATCATACTCATGATTCAGATAACTCTGAGAGAATGACAACGCAAACCCTCCTGCCTCATCTTCACCTGTGAGGAAGCAAAAGAAAGAAAATTATCAAATTGTAGCTGTGGTTCATCATGTTCATCAGGACAGAAATGAAAAGTGCAATCTCTGCATGGGTAATAAAGAAGAGAGAACATCAAACACAGGTCACTTCGTGGGTCTCTGTATTTGCATTGCATGTGTGGCTTCTACAGGGAGCCGTTTGTTAGGAGAGTCCTAGTTTTCCATGACCCTGTGCCAGCATTACTGCAAGAGCTTACAAGCTCTATATTGATCTCAACAAGTCAGTGACATTTACAGATAAGCTCCTGCTGTAAAGGTCCTCTATACTCTTATCTCGAATTACCAAAAACTTTGGGACTTTAGGATTCTTGATTCACCCTGCAATTCACCAGGCTTCATCTGGACTCATTGAGCTAAAATAACTGAAATTCACAAAATTCACTCACTTTGTCCCCACAATGGAAAAGTCCTGTTCTTTTTTCTGGATTTTTGTTGGTTTTGCTATGTTTACACACGTGCAGAAAGTACAGTCATGGTATAAATAAAGATGGACTACTCACCTATTTCACATGCCAGATATTCTACAGAAAAAGTCCACAGAAATGAAACTATCAGGATTTATCAACATCATGTTTCTACTCACCCAAATATCGTTAATTTGGGCAGGTATCTGTGAAGGAAAATGAAGAGCGAAAACAAAAGAGAAAACCAAGTTTGCGGAGGTATTCAACGCAACTGAGGATTTATGTCAACGATTTAAATAAAGTCCCATTGCTGGAATTAACTCCACAGCAATGATTGCACGGATTACGTTCTCACCCCAGATTCATTTTGGGACCCTGGAAAGCAGTGGGGTGACTGTACTTGAGGGGCTGAGATACCTTGTGTTTTCTGCTGGAATATCCTTTTCTCCAGCCACCTCGACTAATTTCTGCTTTTCTTCCGGTGTCAGAAAATTTCTTCCTTCTGCTTTTCCTGGAAGATAAAGCAGAGCCCATGTGCTTGAGGATGCCACCTGGTTTCTAAAGCACCCCTGGCCCAGGCTGTGCTGGGGTGAACTGGGGAATCCCACCACCCACACCCTCCGCTTCTCCAGCGGAGAAATCTGAAGTGACACTGAGTGGAGTCCAGAGGCTGAACGTCACATCACTTTCCAGTTTTTAAGACTACTGCAGACACAAAAGTTCATTCGTGCTGTGAACCTCAGGACCCCCAAAACTTGTGCAGTTTCCAAACACGTCCAGGGCATGGAGAAGGCTATATGGGACCCCCGTGAGTCTGTGCAAAACGTGGGCTGCCTATTGCACTGTGCCTAAATTCTCTCTCCAATCCCTGGAGTTCTGGATTCTGAATCAAATGAGATGGGAGGATGACCTCAAGTTCTTCAAGAGCAACAGTCACTGTCATTTTATCACCCAGAAGCAGAAAAGCAAATACACCAAATCTCCTTCACTCTTATCAATCATTTATCTGTCTGAAATATTGATCTAGTTCCAGGGCAGGACAAATGCTTGTACCCATCCCATGGAGAATTCTCAGTAATCACAATCATTCAAATTCAGAGAACATTTTGTCTGAGAAGCTGAACCTGATGTGCTGTTTCTTTATAGAAAAGTAATTTTCTCCTGGGTTGAATAATTACGACAATGTAAAAGTTTTAAAGTAGAAAGGAACACAGTGATGGCTACAGCACACAATTGAGTCTGCTGAGTTAAATTTTAGATCTTGCCCGTTTAGGTGGCATAGCCCAATTATACCAGTGTATTTCAGACAGCACTTCGATAGGTCCCCAGAGGGAATGCATATTTTCAATTTCACTGACATCTTCTTGTGAGGTTTGACTTCATCAAAGTGTAAATTGAAATCTCCTGTGTGAACACATTCCTATCCTGAGAGCTTATCTAAATAATGCACAACATGCTTGCCTCTGCCTGGAGAACACACATGGCCCTTCTGTGTGTTTGTTGTGCCATGCACGGGAAATGCTGCCATACTTACCCCCAATGACGAGCATACGTGTTTTCCTTCCTGCAGTGTCCACGTTGATGTTATAAAATGCTATGGTATCACCTTTTGTCCTGAGAAGTTGGAAACATTTTTTCCCTGAGTCTAAGATTGAGAAAAGAATTATGTCAAAACGCAGTAGTTAATACTTTCCCATTTTCTTCGACATGACTCATTCATAACATACTAATATCGATTCTTTCTTCAAATATAACTTATGTTACAAACATTCCTGCAACATCTTAGAACCACCTGTGAGAGCTACTGAAGAACATGATTTCCATCTGTCACGCTTATTTTCATCTTCTCTCAGTGTATTAGTAGGAGGATGTTTCCTCTAGGGAACATCTAGGGTTCTCATGCAGTTAAAGGGCAAAGAACTGCATGGACCAAACTTCATATGGAGACAGTTTTAGGGGATTTAGCAGAGACCTGGGTATAAGCACTCTCCAAACCCTCTCTCACTTGATTCCAACTCTCTACATCAAATGTCCCCATCTGAGGAAACCAAAGATTATATTTGGTAATGTCTTGCAACATCCAAGAAATCAACTGAATGCCAGACTGGTGCAACAGAATTTCCACTCAAGGGATATAACATACTTCAATCCATGGACTCTGTGCCTGTACCCTGGTGGATTCTACCACATGCCCTCACTTTCCTATTTTGTTTATCACTTCCTTTTGTTGTTTTCTTTTTGTGGTTTTCTTTTGCTGGTCATCACCTCTCTGCTGTGGAAGTCCCCATCCCTGATTTAGTATGCTTTTCCACCTGGGTGGACTTCCATCACCAGGTCCCTGTTCAGATGCCAACTGTAGGAACAGCCTACAAGCTTGAACCTGACCAAGGGGTGACAAGGATGAAAAATAAAGAGACAAAAAATCAGGTTAAAATATGGGGGTTTGGGGGCTCACGTCTCCCTTTGACATAGTGGCACAAGTGACTGGCCCACCTTGGCATTATTCACTCAGACAGGGGCACAAGCAATTAGAGTTCCACAGGATTCCTCTGTCTCCCTCCCTCCATGGTACTTGTTTGGATAAACAGACAAGTGGCTTTATTTTTCCCTGCAGCGTTCCAGCTCTCTTGCAGGCCCTCTTTCTTCTTGGTGCTCACCAGGGGGGCCAGTTAGGCCTCAATCTTTCCATCTGGTCTTCAACACCTTGGGTTGGAAATTTTTGGTTAAAAAAAATGGAGATCTCCACATGATTTAATAATTGGACCTCTCAGACTGTGTTCCATGATCTGTCTTTCATTTTGCACCTTATTTATAGTTTTATTTAACAGTTAAGAGAAACCATGTGATAATGAACCCCATGTGTCCGGTTTATTTTATTTAACATTATAGTCTAAACATAGAACCATTTTTCTGCAAATAACTTAAATTCATCCATCTTTATGGCAGAACAGTATGCCATTGTGTGTAAAAACCACATCTTATTTATCCATTCATCTGTTGATGGACATATGTCTGCTTTCATGATTTAGCTTTTATGAGTTGTGCTGGTTAAAATGAGTATGCATGGATCACTGTGGTATAAAAGACATGACAAAATTTTAACTTTCTTTGAAAACTTTCTCCTGTCTGAGAATCATGCGAAAAGATTATTCTGGAATATCAGATGTCATCATAGTAAGAGAAAGAAAGAAAGAGAAAGGGAGAGACAGGGAGAATGAAAGGAAAGAACTAAAGGAGGAGGAAGAAAGGAAGGAAGAAAAGAAGGAAGGCTGGAAAAGAAGGGACAAATTGAGATCAATTGTATAATATGCTTCAAAACCACTAAATGATAAATATACATGTTTTTTATATTTGTGTTCATGTGTGTGCTTTTCACTGTGTCCATTGGTGAAGTTGTGTTTGTGAGTCATTTACTTGATACCAAATAATGGAGATCCGGTTATGAGCAAGGACAGGAGGAAATGAAATTGATGAAGATATTACATGAATATGCATTGTCCTCTAGATTAATGTCATTATTATATAACACATACCTATACTAGGTGAAAAGAAACTACAGAAAGAGAGCAAGAATAGGTAATATAATAGCCAATTTCTCAAAGCAAATTATTCATAATTTGAACCTCAGTTTAAAAATTTGAGTAATTATGCAGAATTCTAGGTCTATGTCTACTCTGAATAATTTTCAAGTACTGACTCTGCAACAGGAATTTACCAAATGCTAAAAATATTGTATTTTATGGAGTAATATTATAAAAGGTTATTCGAATCTATGTCTGGGAATTACCTTTACTTAAACACCAGGAGTGTGCAGTTCAAAAAAAAAAAAACCTATACGGCAATATGTCCAGCAGTTTGAATAAACTCGTCAGTATATTTTTAAAGATTCTACTGTGATATGAATTGATACATGTTGAGTATTTGTTAACTTGTATTGTTGTGCATTGTGTTTGAATGAAGGCTTAAACGATTTTACTATAATGCTGGTTGCGATTGGGTGATAAAAATCCCTGACATTGATAAAATGGACATTCTTGAGGTGGTCTCAGATGGTGAAAACATAGCTTTTTCAGATTCCCTCTCCATCACCACAAAATCTACTTCTCTGTTTCCTATATGACAAAGATATCCCAAAGCATGTTTACATCCATTCTCATTCTTACCTTCACTTTTTAAATTAATTAGAACATGCATTTTAAATATCTCACCTATTAATCTTTACAAACATTGAAATAATCTATCCAATGAGCAACAATTGTATTCATATAAGATGCACAAGAGGCAAACAAATCTGAAAGAATTTTTTAAATTTTATTTTCAAGCATTTATTAGTAAATTTTTGTGGTACCCAATGCTTATATTCCTTGTGTGGTGTTGGTATACGAACGTTACAAATATCTTAATTCCCCTTTTTATCCACTTCCTTCCACTCCATCTCTTTCCCTCCATATCTTGACCCTCTTCCCATTTCAGAAACGTCTCTCTCCCTACTTCCTGTTGTCTTTCATTTTGCTCATTATTATCTTTTGGGTTTCTCACATAGGAGAAATCATGCAGTATTTAAACTTGTGTGTCTGATTTATTTCACTTAACATTATGGCCTGAAGGGCATCCATTTTCTCTAAATGACTCAAGTTTATCCTTCTTCATAGCTATGTAGTATTCCATTGTGTGTACATACCTCATGGATCACTGTAATATGATATCTTTAACTCTTGCAAAGATATACAAATGAGGAATGGCTGGGTTAAATGGAAGTTCCTGTTTTAGATTTTGAACAATCTAGGTACTGATTTCCATAGTTGTACTAATTTCCATTCCCGCTAACAATAAAGAAGTATTGTTTTTCCCACTCAGCCTAGCCATCTTTTGTTATGCTTCATTGTGTGATGCTGGCCGTCCTTTCTAAGGTAAGCTGGAATGTCATTGTTCTTTAATTCATATTCTTCTTATGGCCAGCAATCTTGAGCATTTCTTCATGGATTAATTGGCCATTTGTGCTGCTTCTTTTCAGAAGTGATTTTTCCTTTCACATGTGATTTCTTCATTTGGTATAACATTTGGAAATTTTAATATATTTTAATTATTAGTCCCCTGTCTGAGAGATAGCTGACAAATTACTTTTCCCCAATATGTAGGTTGTCTTTTAATTACATGGATTATTTCTTTTCCCCGCTGAAGTATGTAATTTTATATGATCCCATTTGTTGATTCTTGGTACTCTGTTCTTTAGAACCAGAAAGAACCAAAGCCTGGTTCTAAAGTTCAGAAACTCCTTGCCTATGCTAATGACTTCAAGAGTTTTATCTATTTTAGCTTCCAGCAGGTTTAGTATTTCCTTTTTAACATTTAGTTCTTAGATACATTTGGATTTTCATTTAGTACATGGTGAGACATTTGGGTCTAGACTCAATCTTCTGTATGTGGATCTCCAGTTTGACCAGGTCTCAAGGTGAGAGAAACATACATAATATAACTTCTGAGAATTGTGCTTAAGGTTATTAATAATGATACTCAACATTTGGAAACAAGATGATGTCTTATTTATCCTGACATTGGGACCGTACGAAAGGTTGCAAGTTTTATTAGCTTTTCCAAAGTTGCATTTGTAATTAATGGAAGAATTCCTCAAGAATCTAGACATCTTGGCATGCAGGATTGATGTAGGGCCATGGATTTCCAAACATCCCATTGTGCAAGTCATGCACTTGTGCTATGCAGTGATAAACTGACGTCTTATAGTGTAAATATCATTTTCATTTTTTTCTTCCGTGACTGCATGATTTTGGCATAATCCATTCAACCTTAAAAATAAACAAGACTCTTTATGTAAATAAGGATCAAACATATAACAGATAACGCAAAATTGGAAGAAAGGGTCCAAAGAGGAAGGGGAACTGGGAGGGGTAGGGAAAAGAAAGCAGGGAAAGGAATAAATATGAGAAAAAAAAAATGGAAACAAAGTTTTTGTAAATAGGGAGGGATCGAGGGGGTAAAGGGAGGGCAGGGGAAGAGGGAAAAATAAGAGCCAAGATACAGAGTCCTGAGGAAGATGCCGAATCAGCCTGCTGCAGACAGGCAGGTCTGTGCACACCCTACTGGGGTCCTCAGTTAAGATGAAGATGCTGAATCAGCCCGTGCCCCAGCAACAATCCACTGGACCCCCCACCCACCGCTCCTCTATACAGCCACCTGGTTCCACACTACGAAGACACAGAGGACACTGGACCACCAGACCATGGTACTGAGTCCCACTGCTCCCGGCCCAGAGGTAGAGGCTTCTGAGCTGCAGTCCCACTGCTCCTGGTCCAGAGGAAGGGGCTCCTGGGCCACCATTCCTCCCACCACTCCTGGCCCAGAGGTAGGGGCTTCTGAGCCACCATCCCACTGCTGCTGGACCAGAGGAAGGGGCTTCCCAGCCATCATCCCTCTCGCTGCTCCCAGCCCACAGGAAAGGGCTTTTGGGCCACCATCCTTACCGCTGCTCCCGGCCCCTGTCCCACCTCTCCCAGCTCAGAGGAGGTAATCCGTGCAGGTGCCAGAAGCCCTCCCTCCAGGTGAAATGAGAAAACATGTAAAGAAGTCTCAAAAAAAGACTTCCAGATCACCTATAGCAACCCCAAAGGGAAATGAGATGGAACACTCTGATACTTAACCACCTGGACCCACTGAACTGGCAACAAAAGGGGATCTGGAAAAAATGAAATCAGAAATAATTTCTCAGATAACAGGAGAAATTATGCCCCTAGTGCAAGACATGATTAATAAATCCAGAGAGGAGCTCAGGAACATGATGGAATCCCAACATAGGAAACAGATGGAAACCATAAAACAGATGCAAGTAGATTTCCAGGACATGGAAAACTCCATTGAAAGCTTACACAGCAGAATGAGCCAATGTGAGGACAGAATTTCAGATATAGAAGATAAGATTGCAATTACTGACCAGGAAAAGAAAAATTGCTTCAAAATTATAAAGGAACATGAGAAATCAATCCAGCAGCTGCTAGATGATGAAAAGAAGAATAACATAAGACTGATTGGAGTCAATGAAGAAACAGGAGAGAGTGCAGATCACATAAAAGATCTCTTCACAGAAATAATGGCAGAAAACTTCCCAAGCAGGGGAAAAGAGCTTGATATACAGATAAGTGAGGCATATAGGACTCCAAATAGGCTTGATCAAAAAAAATCTACACATAGGCATATAATTTTAAGATTCCAGAAACTCAACAGAAGAACAAAGTTCTACAAGCAGTTAGAGAAAAGAAACAAATCACATACAAAGGAAAGCCCATCAGAATCACAGTAGACTTCTCAATACAAACCATCAAGGCAAGAAGAGCTTGGAGTGACATATTCTTATCCCTAAAAGAAAACAGCCTCCAATCCAGATTGATG
This sequence comes from Heterocephalus glaber, assembly GCF_053883595.1. Taxonomy (NCBI): domain Eukaryota; kingdom Metazoa; phylum Chordata; class Mammalia; order Rodentia; family Bathyergidae; genus Heterocephalus; species Heterocephalus glaber. The sequence goes on from NW_028258189.1 coordinate 4,608,466, forward strand.
TACCCTGCAAAACTATCTTTCAAAACTGAGGGAGAAATAAGATACTTTCATGACAAAGAGCACCTTAGGAACTTCTGAATACCAAACCAGCACTCCAAAGAATTTTACACAATATCCTAGGAACAATCATTGAGGATCACAACCCCAGGAAGCAAAGCAGAATGAACCCATCTGGCATGACAAGAAATTAAATGGAAAGGGGATGAATCCAACAAAAAGAAAAAGTCATGGCAATGACAAGTCAATACATTTCAGTTATAACCATCAATGTTAATGGTCTCAATTCACCAATCAAAAGAAATAGACTGGCAGAATGGGTCAAGAAGCAAAATCCAACAATATGCTGCATACAAGAAACACACTTCATTCAAAAGGAAACTCATAGACTGAAAGTTAAATGGTGAAAAACAATACTCCATGTGACAGGAACCCGAAAAATATCAGAAGTAGCTATCCTCTTTGCAGATCAAGTAGATTTCAAATCAACACTGATGAAGAGAGATGAAGAAGGACACTACATCCTTGTAAAGGGAAGAATCCAAGAGGAAGATATGGCAATCATAAATATCTATGCACCAAACACTAGTGCACCCAACTATATAAAACAAATACTAACAGACATGAAAAGGCATATATGCACTAATACAATTGTAGTGCGGGACCTCAACACCCCACTGTCACAAATAGATATACCAACTAGACAAAATATAAGTAATGAAATACTAGAACTCAATCGAACTCTTGAACAAATGAACTTAACAGATGTTTATAGAGTGTTCCACCCTACAAAATCAGAATACACATTCTCAGCTGCACATGGGTCATTCTCAAAAATAGGCCACATACTCACACATAGAACATGTTCAAGTAAGTGCAAAGGAATTGAAGTTATCCCCTATATATTAACAGACTATAGTGTGATCAAATTGGAGAGCCATAGCAAAAGAAGCTCAAAAAATTTCATAAACACATGGAAATTGAAAAACACACTTCTGAATAACCAATGGGTCACAGAGGAAATTACAGAAGAAATCAGACAGTTCCTTCAATTAAATGACAATGACAATACAACATATCAGAATCTATGGGACACAATGAAAGCAGTCTTACAAGGGAAATTCATAGCAGTGAATATGCATATTAGGAAAACAGAAGGAGCCCAATCAAACAACCTGATGCTGAACCTCAAGCTTCTAGAGAAAGAAGAGCAGGACAACCCCAAAGCTCATACAAGGGAGGAAATTATAAAGATCAGAGGAGAAATCAATCCAATGGAGACTAAGAGAATGATACAAAAAAATCAATGAAACCAAGAGTTGGTTCTTCGAAAGAATCAACAAAATTGACAAACCCTTAGCCAACCTTGTCAGGATAAGGAAAGAAAAGGCCCAAATCCATGCAATTAGGAATGAAAAGGGTGAAATTACAACAGAGCCAGCAGAAATCCAGATGATCATCAATACCTACTTCCAGAACCTATATGCCAATAGGATGGACAATACAGAAGAAATGGACAGATTCCTAGATACATATGAATTACCAAAGTTGAACGAAGAAGACCTAAAAATTCGGAACAACCCAATATCAGCTAATGAAATTGAAAATGTAATTAAATCTTATCAACTGAGAAAAGCCTGGGCCCTGATGGCTTCACTGCTGAATTCTACAAGACACTTAGAGAGGAACTACTGCCACTATTGTTTAATCTCTTCAATGAAATTGAAAGGGAAGCACTACTCCCAAATTCATTCCTGGAAGCAAACATCACCTTGATCCCCAAAGGAGACAAAGGCCCAACCAAAAAAGAAAACTATAGGCCAATCTAACTAATGAACATAGATGGAAAAATCCTTAATAAGATAATGGCAAACAGAATGCAGTAGATCATCAAGAAGATCATACACCCTGATCAAGTGGGATTCATCCCAGGGATGCAGGGATGGTTCAATATACAAAAATCAATCAATGTAATACACTATATCAGTAGAGCCAAGGCCAAAAACCATATGAGTATCTCCATAGATGCAGAAAAAGCATTTTACAAAATCTAACATGTATTTATGATATAAACCCTACAAAAAATTGGAATAGATGGTCTCTACCTCAAACTGATAGAAGCCATCTATGAAAAACCAAAAGCCAATATCATGCTAAATGGTCAAAAACTGAAAGCCTTCACACTAAAATCAGGAAGAAGACAAGGATGTCCACTATCAAAACTCTTGTTCAATATAGTCCTGGAAACATTAGCCACAGCAATTAGACAAGAGAAAGAAATAAAAGGAATAAAGAGAGGAAATGCAGAAGTCAAATTGTCATTATTTGCAGATGACATGATACTGTATATAGAAGACTCCAAGAACTCCACCAGAAGTCTTCTAGACTTAATAACCAAATTCAGCCAAGTAGCTGGTTACAAGGTCAACACACAAAATTCAATAGCTTTCCTCTACACCAGTGACAGACTGGCCAAGAGAGAAATAGGGGAAATAATTCCTTTCACAATAGCATCCCAAAACTGAAATACCTAGCAATCAACCTAACGAAAGAAATCAAAGACCTCTTCTCTGAAAACTATAGCACTCTGAAAAGAGAGATTGAAGATGATATCAGAAAATGGTCAGACATCCCCTGCTCCTGGGTAGGAGGATTAATATAGTGAAAATGGCCATACTTCCAAAACTGCTGTATAGATTTAATGCAATTCCAATTGAGATCCCAGCAGCATACTTTATGGACCTTGAGAAAACAATCCAAAAATTCATTTGGTACAGGAAGAGACCCAGAATAGCAAAAATAATTCTAGGTAACAGAGACATGGCAGGGGATATCACAATCCTCAACCTGCAACTATACTACAGAGCTACTGTGATAAAAACAGCATGGTACTGGCAAAGAAACAGACCTGAGGACCAGTGAAACAGATTAGAAGATGCAGAAACAATGCCAGACACACTCAGCCATCTCATCTTTGATAAAGGAGCCAAACACCCTCACTGGAGGAAAGATAGCCTCTTTAATAAATGGTTCTGGGCAAATTGGGCTTCACCTTGGCAAAGATTAAAACTACACCTATATCTCTCACCATGCACTAAACTAAAATCAAAATGGATTAAAGATCTAAATATTAAAATAGAAACTCTGAACCAGTTGGAACAGAGGTTAGGTAGAACCCTTGAAGACATCGGTGAAGGAAAAGATTTTATGAAGAAAACCTCAGTTGCCTGTGAACTAGCACAAACAATCAACAAGTGGGATCTGTTCTTATTAAAAAGCTTCTGCACAGCAAGAGAAACCACCAGCAGTGTGAAGAGACAACCCACAATGTGGGAAAAAATCTTCACCTGCTCTTCCTCAGACAAAGGTCCACTATCTCGAATTTATAAAGAACTTAAAAAGATCAGAAATTCCAAATTTAAAGACCCAACCAAAAAATGGGCATCTGAAATGAACAGACATTTCTCAGACAAAGAAGTAAATGTAGCAAATAAATACATGAAAAAATGTTCAACATCACTGGTCAATCGAGAGATGCAAATGAAAACAATGCTGAGATTCCACTTCACTCCAGAAAGAATGGCTGCTATCATGAAATCAACCAATAACAAATGCTGGCTTGGCTGTGGGGAAAGACGAACCCTGCTCCACTGCTGGTGTGAGTGTAGACTAGTGCAACCACTGTGGAAATCAGTATGGAGATACCTCAAAGAACTAGGACTGGAAGTCCCATTTGACCCTGCTATTCCACTGCTGGGGATCTTCCCCAAAGAATTAAAAGAATCATACCACAGTGATATAAGTGCACCCATGTTCATAGCAGCACAGTTTGTCATAGCTAAAACTTGGAAACAGCCCAAATGCCCATCAACTGGAGACTGGATAAAGAATATGTGTTTTTTTTTTTTTTACAAAAGTGGAGTACTACTCAGCCATAAAAATGAGAAATTAGATACATTTATAGCTAAGTGGATGCACATTGAGGCAATACTCTTAAGTGAAATAAATAGGACACACGTGTAAATATCGAATAGTTTCTCTGGTGTGAGGAACTGAAAGTGCAAATATGGACTAAATGTATAATAGGTAATGTGAAATAGGAAGAAAAAGGGCAAAGGGGAAGGAAGTGGGAGGGCTAGGGGAAAGGATAGAAGGGAATGGGATTAATATGAGAAAATGGAAAAATAGGAACTAAATCTTTGTAAATAGGAATGGAGGGGTTGAAGGGAGGGCTGGGCAAAGGTGAAAAATAAGAACCAATAGAAACTATGTAAAGGTGCAAATTTCCAATGATGAATGTCATTATATTGTATACCTAAAATGTACCAATGATTAGAATGAATAATCAAAAATGTAAAATAGGAAGAAAAGGTCCAAAGGGTTAGTGGTAGTGGGAGGGGCAGGAGAAAGGAAAGAAGGGAAAGGAAAAAATGCTGAGAAATGGAAAAGATGGAAATAAAGTCTTTGTAAATAGGGAAGGGTGGAGGGGGTGAAGGGAGGGCTAGGAATGGGGACAAAATAAGAACCAAGATGCATTATATAAAGGTACAATTCCCAATGAGAAATGTAATTGTGTTGTTTACCTACAATGTACCAATAAAATAATTTAATACAAAAAAAATGCAACAGATACATCATGTATAGGTACAAATTTCCAGTGATGAATGTCATCGTATCGTATACCTAACATGTCCCAATAAAATTAATGAATAAAAAATAAGATTCCTTACACCTCATCTCTCCTTTCACACAGGTGTATTTAGTTTGAGGAACTTAGACACTCACAATGCGTGGAGGGGCTCAAATAAGTCAGGCTTTCATTCTTGGGGTCATTTTTCCTCTCCTTTGCCTGGTAGCTTCAGGATTCCTCATCAGCGTTGCTCAACTATGAAGATTATCAACTGTGGGCTCTTTAATTTCTCGGTGTGGGTCTAAGCTTCCTGTGCTCTTTGGTATTCAGACTGTGTCACCTGCCTGTACCCACCATGTGCCCTTGTGTCAGTCCCTCTTGGATGGAGCAGAGCTCTCCAGGTGCACTCGGTGGGTATGGAAGGGCACAGATCCACCTCACAAAGAGGATTCTGCTCCATTGCTTTCATAGAAACAATTTCACTGTTCCCCTTCCAGTGTCCTAAAAAGCAGTCTCTTTTCTTCTGTGTATTCTTCTGTTCCTGCTAACCAGAAATCTTCCCTCTCCGAGTGCTTCTCAGCTTGTGCTCCTTCAGCTGGCAATTATTGAGCAAGAATGTTCTAATGAATATAGATGCCAATTGTAATGGAGAGATAGACATACAGACCTGCACATAAACCTACATATTAATATTCACACACAATATTCTCCTGCAAATATTATAAATCCATTCTTGAAACCTCAATCATCTTATAAATCGCATGCAACATTATTCTTGCATATATTAATACTATAATTTTGGAACATGATGAGTTTTTTTTACTTCTTGTATGTTCTACCAGCCTCTTGCCAGATGAAAACTTTAAAACTTCAGCATGTAGTTGAATATTAAACCCCTGACCTGCCGTCTGGTTTTGTTAACTCTCATTTTTGTTAGTCCACAATTGCAGTACACATTGATTGCATTCACTGTGTCCATTTTAGTATACGTACAAAATGCATCTTAGTTATTTCCATGCCCCTTTCTCATTCTGTCTCTCCCCCTTCTTCCTTCTCTTGCTGTCTTTTTAAAAATGGTAATTCCCACCATTTTCATAACCAGTTGTTCCCTTGTTAATAGTTCTCTAATTGATTGCCCTGAAATACATTCTCTACCACATGGCTTCCAAGGACTGATAATTACACATGAAGTGATTGATGCCATTATTTCATTTCTATACCTAAACACAAGCTGATTTCTCACAAGATAACCATACAATTAATGTTTTGGACCTATAAAATCTTCCGGCACACCCTCTTAGATTCACTGTGGGGCAATCATCTTCATAATCACTGGATAGGATTCCACTGAAAGTCCCACATTGATTGCCATCAAAATGGGTTTTAACATAACCAAGACTGTCCACGCTGCAATTTTCTAATTTTTAGATTTATGTTTTTAAAAATATTACACACCTTTTAAGTGATATAATCGTCATGGCTTTCATGGGATGCATTGCTCACTTCCTTGACTGGCATAATTTTTTAGATATCCATCGTTCATTATGGGACAAATCATTAAGCAATTTTTTTGTATAAATAGCTACCACTTGCATGTAATGTTGAAATATCAAAAGAAGGATATTCGTATCTGTTAGGACAATGTCTCCATTACACTAAGTTTTCCACAGATATAGAGTCCCTGTATGGAAGTATTGATTTAGCAGCTGCAACCTCTTTGGTTTAGATCGAGAATATATAACAAACATTCTCAGTATTCAGAGGCAGAGCTTTGGGCAGCTGAGAGGCTCATAGCTGAGTGGTTTTCCTAGTGAATAAGTCCGAGGGAGAATTCAGAGAGCTAATGGTGCTGAGAGAAAGGGGGCCTGGCCGGAGGCAGGACACTTGGGCCGGGACCTGGAGCAACACACTGCTCTCTTTTTCTGCTTCCACCCCAGACCCTTTCTTCCTCAAAGCCAGGAAACATGGACGGAAAACATGAGTTAAAATAAACCTCTCCTCCTTCAAGCTGTGAGTGTTGGGTGTTTTGTGCCCACAATGAGAAAGTGACTAACATACCTGTGAGCATTCAAGTTTTAGGTGAATAATTACTGTTCATAAAGCCCTGCTCATGGACGTGGATCTCCGATATCTCTGTATTGCATTTCTTTTGAGTATACATAAAAACAAACTCAGACCCTTCTGATAGGACACACAGTGTCCTAATTTCGGGCTTCTGAGAAAATACTCTTTCTTTACCATCTCTGTTTTCTCGGGAATTAACGACGTAATTCAGCTGAAGCAGCACAACCACCAGCCCTTCAAAGAAATGCTGGAGTGGATGACACAGTGTGTTTGCAGGTAAAAATATGGGTCAATGGATAAAAATCAAACACTCAGTTTCTCTCACAAAACCAAATTATTTTAGTGCATGTTTGAGGCACTGCATGTCTGAAATTGACAGAATTGTTACTTTTACTTGAGATAACTTTTACTTACATGATAAAATAAATGTAAAGACAACTTACCCATGTGATCTCCAAAGCACATGGTGATGTCCATAAACATGGAATCATCCACCATCATTTCTTTCTCTTCAGTGTCTGCTACTCTGGCAACCCTTTGACCACCCCCTATCATCTGTAGAGAGCACTTCCCATCGGAAAGGACAGTGGACATTTTTCTCTGTTCTCTTCCAGCCAACTCCTTAAAATCATTGTCTCTCTTTCCACAAAAGGAGACAGGAAATCAGATTTTGCTGAGCAAAAGAAAGTTGTGTTTCCTACAGTGTAGAATCATAAAAAATTCAAGGATAACACCGATTCACATGTGAAACACGGAAATAAGAGGAGTTTCCAAGTGCATCAAGTGCAATGGAAATTCCAAGGGATCATTTTGATCTGTTCAGTGTTTATGTGTGGAGACAGGTATGGTAGAAGATATCGAGAGTTGAAGATATGAGGTTTGTGTTAATGAACATGGAGATGTGTGGACTTAGATTGTCATTAAATCTAAGGCATCCAAATACACTAGTGATAAACATGTGCACACACACACACACTCACTCAAAAACACACAAGCCTAATCATCTCCTCCAGTCACCTTACCTTTGGTTCCCCTGAGGGGTTGAGCTCAGATGGAAAATCCTGGTCAGCACAAACCACATTGAGCTTGAGACAAGATATGGAACCTGCCTCCTTTGGAGTTCTTCCCTCTGAGTTACTGGAAAGAAATGGACTTGATGACCCTTTTATAGTATTTGTGGTTCATCACCACAGTTAATGACCCAAGTGTTTTTCATCAAAGATCCTGCTTACCTCTTCTCAATGCATCCTGCTTGGCAGAGTATGGTCCTTGAGTGATAGGGCTTTATTTTTCCAATGAGATTAGGAATATGTGAAGTTTACATTGAGCTGGATAATTGCTCTTACGGTGTGAGAGAGAACCACCCACAGTCAATACATCAAGGTGTCAGTATTTGTTTTCTCTCAGATCCTGACCTCTGATGTAAAGGTGAAGTGCAAGATGTGTTTCAAAGACTAGGAAGTTATTTCATGAACGTGAAGGGAGTAGCCTTGAAGTTATTTTCTAAAAGGAAAGATGATACTCACTGTTTTTTCAAAACTTTGCTACACGAACTGCTACAATAATTCCTTGTTATCAATATGACTCACAGAGAAGTCTGTGTTAAAACCTGGAAACAAATTTCATCAAGAACAATCCCTACTTCCTGTTCTACTTAGGAATCACTTACAAATTAAACAATACTGTTTCCTTTGGCCAAATGTGTAATGTACAACATTGAAAGAATTGATTGCAATCACAATTAGGTATAGGAGAATTCTTCCTGGTTATAGTTGCTGATACTGATACTCACATTCTTTAAAACCATCTCCTTGTACTCTCCACCTGCAACTAACTCAAATATAATAAACATTGACAGGAATATTCCGACAACAATAGTACAATGTGCTGTCATAACTTTCCTATCAATCACCTTGAAGATGCAGGCCACAGCAAAAGAAAGATATCAGAAGGGTGTGCAGTTAGGTATGGTATGAAAACGAGGACAGGATTTCAAATAAAGCTCTAGAAGGGATGAGTGATTTGAAATGTATGATTCAATTCTATAACTGAGCTGACAAATGAACTTTTAATATCTTAATGGAGACTGAAATGATACACTGCAAATGCCCCTTGTTTTATGTTAATTACTGATCGTTGTCAGAGATGGACTGAAGAATGAGAACATTTCCCTAATCAACATCTTGAAAATGTCCACTTATTTCCAAAATATCTTTGGCCCCAACTTGTGCTTTCATTCTTTGGGCAAGTTCATTTTTGTGCTTTATGAACCATTGAATTGCTGGTGTTCTCAAGAATTTTACAAAGCTCAAATCTTAGTGTGTGTGCGATTTTCTTTCTGGGTTATTCACTCAGGCTTTTTTGTGATATTCTTTTGTAGTTCAGTAGGGATGGTCCAATCCCATCCACCACCAAGTTGCTTTGTGTGGACAGATTACGTTGATGTACAATTATATATCGATCGACAGGTTTTTCAAAATGTAAAATATTTAAAACAAAGAGCTACATTCATGTAGATGTCACTGAAGCCACTAGAAAGTCCCAGCTCCTGGCTACCTGATTGGGGGTAGACTATTTGGACCAAGAACCTGGGTAGTTGCCCATCACCATAAATCCTTAGTGGGAGCCTCACTTGCTCCTGTTTTACAAGTTTTACTTCTTTCAATGTTTATTTTGTATTAGTATATGTTTTCAGTATACAATGATTGAATTCCTCACGGAGAGTCGGTGCATGTGCATAAGACATCTAAAATTCTTTATTTGTCCACTTTCTCTGCCCTACCCCTCCCTCCCTTCATCTTTTCGTTCCTTTAACTTTTGCAAAAGATCTGTCTCCCTATCTGCTACTGCCTACTTTTCCTACAAATGACTCAAGTCTTCCTCCTTTGTGACAGAATAGTAGTACCCCACTGCACGTATTCTTTATCCACTCTTCTGCTGGTGGACATAGGGGCTTCTTTCAAACTTCTGTTGTTATGAGTTGTGCTGCTATAAAGATAGACAGACAGGTGTCATTGAGATGTGAAAGCACACATAGACTTCTAAGTGGCTCTTACTACCTTCTCAGGTCTCAGATTTTATGAAGCAATGTTTCTGGAATATGTCTATATTATCATTTATAGCAAAAGAAAAGAAGAAAGAAAGGGAGGGGGAAGAGGGAGGAGGGAAGGAAGGAAAGAAGAAAGGAGGAAAGAAGAAAGCAAGAAAAACTGATGGCATGAGTATTTCTCTTTTAAAAATTGATCAGTGCTACCCACTTTTAATACTTTTTTGTATATTTGTGTGCCTGTAAGTGGTATATATGGTGTCTACATATTTATTTGTGTTTGTGAGTTTCTGAAATCTTGGTGATTTGGGTGTGAGCAGATACAAGAGAAGAGGGAGTGAAGAAAGAGGTCAAAATGATTACTTACAATGCTGTACATACCTGGGCCCCTTCCCCGGGCACAGTGGTCCAAACCTATGACACATGTGATGCTGTGCTGTTCTTTCAAGACAAAAGATGTTAACGTAAAGTTGTTTATTGTAAACTAAAACCTCAGTATGCAGGTTTAATTGCAGTGTTGGCCCTGTCGGCGGGAAGTAAGAGGGTGCTGCCTTGCAGTTTGGGCATTCATCTCTAAAGGGTTCACCAGCACTGCCTTGGACAAATGCAATCATGATGTATCACTTACAAATACCAATTAAAAATAAAAGAAAAAGGAGAGCAAGAAAAGGTTAAATGCTGGGGCAGATATTCAAACCAGGCTCTAAGTGATTTGAACTTCAGTTTAAAACAATAAGAGCAATCATTCAGGATTCTATATCTATAATTTAAAAGAGTATAACTCAAAGAATTTTTTAATACTAATTCTGTAATGGTAAATTACCATATGCTAATATATCAGTATATATATATATATATGTATCTGGGAAGTTATTTCATTAAAATATCAGGAGACTGTAATTAAAATCAACCATAAAACTTGTATGTCCAGAAACTTTAATAACTAAGTGAAGATAATTTTTAAATTTTGTACCAACCTCGAGTGTTTATTAAGTTTCAATTTAACACATTTATCACTACATGCACATCATTGCATCATATGAGTGACGAGATTCTGAGGATAGATTTCATGGCAATTTACAAATGGACATTCTCAAGCTGATTTCAGATATGGAAATATGGCCCTTCCACATCTCCACGAAGCCTACATCTCTGCTACCTATATTTCAGCGACACACAAACCCAAGTTTCTATGAACTGTCATTGTTACTTTTAGGGTTTAAAATAATTAGAACATAATTCTTAAATTGATAGCATGTGAAAGAACACATGGTTTGAAGAAAATTGTTGAAATCATAACGCACAATTATTTCAAAATCTGGGTCTGTAATAGAATAAGGGATGATTTTTCTGAAGAGTAATTAAAGAAATCCTGGGTCTGTCATGGTGAGACAGCAAAATATGAAATATATTGTAACATATTCTCATGGTTATAATGTTCTGCTAATTTCCTATCACATGTCTCTTGAGAGGAAAATCTGAGTGACCAAAAACTTTGTAGGAATAAAGTTAAAATTAAAATTAAAGTGATTTTAGCTGCAGAACACAATCTATAACTTAACTGAAACATGAAACTTTAAAAAATTCTAATTAGGTTAAAAGGATATATACCAAAATTGACATATTTATTATAAATAACCTTTCAAATATCTTCCTATTTTATTTCAATTTTTAATTTCAAACAATATTCTAAGTGGTGTAAAAAATGATAAATTTTTACCTAATATGTGGACGTTTGACTTATGAACTCAATTGGTTCCCTAGGGCTGGTTGTAACTCAAGTTGGTCAATGAAGGCTCAGCTCCTCCACACAGCCTTCAGAGTCTCTCTCCTGCTCACAGGCAGATCTCAGGGTCCTTAAGAGAGACCCTGGCCCAGGATTTCTCAGTGAACCCCCCACAGGAGAGGGTGCTGTTCTGTTCCTTCCAGAAATCTTTAAGGGTTCAATCTGTATCTGAGACCACCTGGAAGCACAGGCATTCATTCAGGTCATAACTCAAAACTTCGGTCATAAGTTAAAATTAAAATTCCAGTTGTAATCCAAGTTGTTCGTATATCAGGCGGGTCTTTCCAGAGATAAAGAGACATCAACACCTGGATATGACAGATTTCACTCCACTTTCCCGGCCTTCTATAAAAGAGATCCAACTGGAGAATTGCATCATAATACAGACTGCCATTCTTTCAATATTTCCTAGTTTATACTGGGTCCAAACAGTCTTCTAGAGGGCTGGTGGAGGGGTGGAGGCTGGGTTCAGGGTGTTTCACACAGGACCTGCAGCAGGAGGAGACCCCAGAATTTGCAGGGTGTCTCTTGTGAGACTCAAGCCCTACCAGCCCAAGGCCTCCAGCCAAAGTGGCACTGGTTTCTTCCCTCAGAAACCCCCATAGCCTGCAAGCCTCCTTGTCCCTTCAGGGTGAAACCGATCCCAAGCGTAAGGGTTGCAGCCTAGTGGAAGGGTGGCTGGGTCCTGCAGGGTTTCATCCAGGTGCATCCTAGGGCTGTGGAGAGAGAAAATTGAGTCTCTCATGGTTCAGATCGTGACTGGAGAAGGATGCAGACCTTTAGCGGTCTTCTCCCTCTTCCAGCGGCTCGCTCTGTGGGAAAGGCGGGATTGCTCTTCAAAGCAATGCTTCTCCTCGAGCACTTTACTTTCCTTTTTCACTTCCTGGTTCTTCTTTCTCTTCTTTCTCCTTTAACTTGTCTTTAAGTTAAAGTAAATGACGAAATTTCACGTTCCTCATGGGTCCTGGTCAATTCTTTGAACAGGACATTAAGAGCCCGGGAAAGACCACAGGACACCCCACCATGTGCTCCCTTTCTTACCCATCAGAGGCTTGGATCTCTTCTGTTCCACTCTGACATGGGATGTGGATTGGGAGGGTCATGAGGAGGAAGACTATCAACGTGCTTGTAATTTTAACAACCTTTTTAAATTTAAGTCTTCGCCATGCGTTTCAATCCCCGCTCCTTGCTGGGTTGAGTGCAACGTCCAGACACAGTCCTGTAAAATGCCAACAGACGGGGAAGGGATCCAGGGCTGGAGACAAACGAAGAGAGGGTAAAGGGGATGTCAAAGGGTCAAGATGCCAGAGGTACGTATGTTCCTCGGGATACATGGATTTCGTGTGTGTTACAGACATACTCTGCAAAGCAAAAGCGGGCACTGCCCAAGAATCCACACAGTGCTCATGCTGATTTTTAGACTCCAACTCAGCTAAGAACATCAGTTTTGGAATAAAGGTCAGAGATTTTATAATAATAAGACAAAATAATGCCACAAATTTACGTATAACACACGGGATTGAGAGCTTTTATGAAATAGCGAAGCCAATGTTAGCCAGTACTATGGAAATTCTAAATTAGTTTCATCATTACACCCAGAGAGAAATCTGATGGCATTGTCAAGATTTGAAGTCTAAAATTATTATTTCCTAAATATGGAGATACATTGAGTTATGTACATATAAAACTGAATACATCATTATAAAATATAGAAAAAATCTCTCTCTCTCTCTCTCTCTCTCTCACACACACACACACACACACACACACACACACACACAAACACACACAGAAAACCTTCTCTCTGACCACACAATTCATAGTACCTGTGAGGGTGTGATCTCAGATGGAAGAGTTCACATTAAATACAAGAGCAGGCAGCACACTCTGTATCTCTTTTTTTCCCTTAGATTCTTTTATTGGTAGGTTTTAGGCAAACAATATGTTTACATTTATCATTGGGTACTTGTAACTGTACATGATGTATCTTGGTTCTTATTTATTCCACATTTCCTGTCCTCCCTTCACCCCCTCCACCCTTCCTTATTTACAAAGATTTTGTTTCCATTTCTCATAATTTTTCCTTTCCCCTACCCCTCCCACTTCCCCTACACCTGAATAGTTTCTCTGGTGTGAGAAACTGAAAGGGTAAATAATGATTAAAATGAATAATTGATAATGGGAAATAGGAAGAAAAGACTGTATCTTTTGGGCCATTGTCTCCATTCTTCTGCAGAAGCTTAGAGTATGTGTGTCTATGAGAATCTGAATTGATGGCTCCACCCCAAAGACTTGTCCTGTAGAGAGACACATAATGAACAAACACATTCTCTAGGCAACCTTGTGATGAGCTCTGTGTCTGACATTATCTTAGTTTACTGATTACATTAGTGCCAAGGAAGGCTTAAGTTTTGCTGGATCTGTGACTTTTCTGCTCTTTGAGAAAGGACAAATCCACATGAGTATTCCAAGGGTGTTACCCTGGGTAAGCTTAATTGTCAAGTTGATTGTCTCAGGAGCTAGCTTCCTACTGACCATGAGGTGAGCAAGCTTTGTTCCCCCATGTCCATCCACCGTGATGTTCCTCCCTTGGAGCAGCCAACCATGGACTGGACCCTCTGAGACCACTGGAGCAGCTGACCATGGACTGAATTCCTCGAAACTGTGAGCCTAATTAATCCTCTACTCCTTTAGGTTGTGAGTGTCAGATACCTTGTTCCAGCAATAGGAGGGCTGACCAATACATGAGCAATGCTTCCTTTCTCTTGTGTTCTGGGTTCAGAAGTGGGGGAAAGGTAAAATACATCCATTTCCAACTCCTGTGTTACTTGATTCACATTAATGCAGTAAGTATAAAATGACTTCTAGAAGTCAAGCTGATACTATCTACTTTTATAGAGTTAAATTCTGATACCTATGTCATAAATCACTCATGATCTATGTTTAAACATATAAAAATATTTTTTACAAACAGAGATTTCTATTTTTTACTGAATTCTGATATCTCTCAAGCTAATCTCTGTAGATTCAAGAGGACCTATGTGTTCAATCAAAATGATAATAATTATTAATTTCGGTTGGCATTTTGAGATTTTATGTGAATACTTGGTCCTTTTTAGACCCCTGATTGAGGTAAATATTCTTTGAAAAGTTATTCTTCAAATTTCTAACTGTGTTTTACTTGGATTACTAAAGCTATAGACAATTTCTTTTCAAATAATAGTGAGTCCTGCACATGTCCAACATAAATATGTGAATAAAATTAAGAAAATAATAGCAAAAAGAACAAAATAGCATGAAGGTTAGTGACTTAGAATATCAAAATAAAGATACTCAGTGAAAGAGTTAAAAAAAAGACACTCAAAGAATTTAACCTCTGTCAGTGAATTTCCTTCTATAACAGGATAGAATGTTGATTTAAAAAAAATCTTAGCTGGAATCTAGATGAGATGCAACAAGATATCATCTACAAAAAGTGAACCATTGAAAAGTATTCACAGATGTACAGACGCTCCACATTCACTGCCATTGGTACAATATCCCTTTTCCCAGATAAAACATCTTTCACACTTCACAAAACCAGTCTCTAATTTGGGGGCAGAGTGTAATTGTCCATGTGCTGTATAGGTTTAATAGGCTGGAAGTCTAGTGCCTATTGAAGTGCTTTACATTCCCTGGATTCATTCATTCATCTTCAACATCTTTCTACGTATCCACTTGTGAATTGCACCATTGATCCCAAAGGACATCTGAGATGTTTAGTAGGAACAGATCAAGGTCTCATTGCATAGCTCAGGCTGGCCTTGAACTCACTGTGTAGCCCAAGCTGATCTCAAACTCCTGGTGATCCTCCCTCCTCAGCCTCTCAAGAGCTGATAAGACAGGCATGTACCACCACGCCCTGCACAACATGTGTCTAGGGCTTCATTTGCTTTTGGCATTTTTTTCAGTGAAATTAAAATTTGCTTATGTTGGAAAAATACAAGAAAGCTTTTGAAAGAATTGGCAGAGTTTTTAGTAGCTGTAAATACTTCCCTACTTCCCATAACTGAAGATCATATGAAATAATTGTTGGGAATTTATCTCAAATATCAATCATAGTGCCAAGGATTTAGCTCAGGGAACTGTGCCTGCCTGGCAAGTGGATTGTCCTGCCTTTGATCTCCAGTACCAGAAGAAAAAAAACATGTCAATTACAGTAAAAGAATGAAGAGACTAGTGGAAAGGGGGGGGCGGGAGAGAAAGGAAGGAGAGGGAAAAGAATAAAGGAAAAAATGTTGGACCATTATAACATTTTTAAAACTGCTAAATGATATTTTTTGTGTATCCATGTGCATGTGTCTATCATATGTGCTGTCCGTAAGTCGATGCGTGTTTGTGAGTTGTTTACTTGATATACAAATTTTAAAACAAAACTACAAAATGAATGAGAATAGGTGAATGACTACAAAGTTTAGTTAATGTGAACCTCAGTTTAAAAGAATAAGAGCAAAAAGTGAGATTCTATGCCTAAGTTTTAAAACTACACAAAGTAATTTTAACTATCAATTTGTGTGATACTAATATATCAAATGCTGAAATAGTGCAGTTCATCTAAGAAATTTTAAAAACGTGGTACTCTAATGTTATTCTGGGAACCTGTGTAATTAAAACACAGCGATACAAGTATATGATGCAAGCATATTTTCCTAACTCCATCAACATACTTTTTATTTGCTTATGTGATAGAAAGTGATGTATTGCGTGCTCACGAACTTTAATTTTAATATGATGAATTTATGTGAGCATGTATACCATTGAAGTATAATATTGTCAGGGATCTGGTGAAATTTTTAATGATAATTAAAAAGCAGACGTTTCCCAGCTGGTTTCAGATGTGGAAACAGATTCCCCAGGTCTGTTCCTATCTGTTCAAAGTCCACCTGCCTGTTTCCTATATTACAGTGACACATGGACCAGGGTTGACTGCTGTTCTCTTTCTTCCTTTGGGGATTTAATTACTTAGAACTTGCTTCTTAAATCTCACTTCTGAAGCATCGTTCAGTGTTGAAATTGTTTATGCAATGCATAGGAATGATAGTATGTGTGCTGCCGAAGCAAGCACAATGCGTAGAAATTATAATCCTGCCTGTGAAATGAAGGAAAAAGAGACAATTTTAAAAGTAATTTATATATTTTAAAATTTTTATCAGCAGTTGTTTGCAGTATTTAATATTTATACTCCTCATATGGAGCTGTACGCGTGCATAATACATATCAATTTAATTTTTAATCTTCTCTTACCCTTCCTCTCTTCAGCATTTCTTGTTCCCATTCCCTTCGAGGAAGATCTATCTCTCTACTTCTTATTATCTATCTTTTATTTTACTCTTTATAATTTGGGTTTCTCAAGTAAAAGAATCTATTCAGTATTTACCCATGAGTATTGTATTTGTTTCATTGAACATCATGGTCTCATCTCAAGGGTCATCTATGTGTCCACAAGTGTCCCAAGTTTATCTCTCTTCATGGCAGAGTTTTTCTATGGTGTGTGAACTGCATGTTTCCTTTATGCACTCTGCTCTTCATGGAGATACAGAACTCTTCCAAGTTTTACCTAATTGCGGTTTTGTGGCTGCAGACTTCGACGTGGCTGTATCATTGTAATATGATGATTTCGACTCTTTCGTGAAGATCCCTAGAATGACAATAGCTGTGGCAAATATGATTTCTAGTTTCCCTGACTTGAGGAATCTCTGTGCGGATTTCCACAGCCATTTCTCTCTTGAAGCTCTCTACCACAGAATGAAATCATAAACCAGAGTACATCTCTCCTCTTTACATGGTGAATGCTGGATATTTTGTCTGAACTATGAGAAAGTGGTTTATACTTCACTAGTTATCCATATTTCATGGGGATAATCACTCCACAAATAACACATCTCATCGAATAAACCTTCAGAGTAACTCTCTCTTTTCCTTTCGGTACTCATAAGATGTGTGCAAACTCAGACCCTTTAGCTATGACAGACATCGGCCCATATTTCTGGCTTTCCAGATAGATCTCTCCTAGGTGCATTAATGTTCCTATAATTAGTGACATAACTCAAGTAGAACAGCTTGAACACCAGACTTGTGAAAAAACCCTGCAGAGGCATCCACAGTGGATTCTGCTAATCATGAAGCTGCAGCCCAGCTATGAACATGGGTCTACAGCTGAAGACAAAAGGCTCCATTTCCCACAGGCACACAAAAATGCTTTGATTTACATATGAGGCTGCACCACATGTTTGAGTAAACAGATTTGCCTCTTTTAACTGAGGCAAATTTTACTTCATTAATTAAAAAGATATGAATAACGTTTCCCTAATTTCACTTACTTGTTTGCAATAATGAAAAGGTATTTATTAGAAATGCTATGATGCATAAAGTGATATTTATAACTTTTGAAAGACCCATTCTCATTTATCTTTTCTATATTGTCCCCTGCTAAGGCAATGGTGTGCTGACCCTTTGTCATCTGCAAAGAAAATTTTACATCGAAAAGGGCAGAAGACAGCTTCTCCGTTTTGCAAAACCAACTCTTATGTTTATTGTGGCTCTATTTCCACAGAAGAAAAGAGAAAAGTGATCAGATCTCGTTGAACAAACAAGGTGGATGACATAAAATTAGCCATGACACAGATTCACATCAAAAACATGGAAGTGGGCAGTGTTTGGAAATATCATCATCAAGAATATCTGAAATTCTAAGTTCCATTTTGGTGCTTATATCTGGAGACAAAGTAAAAATACAGAATTGAAAGATGGAAGTTTAATTTGAAAGGCATGGAGAGGTATGGATTTGGATGATCATTATATCTAATTATATCTAATGCATCCAGATAATCTAGAATGAGAAGAGTATGCATGTGCGCGCGCGCACACACACACACACACACACACACACACACCACACACACAAGATCTCCCATCAGATAACCCTACCCTTGTTTTCTCTGAAGGGTTGAGCTCAGATGGAGATTTGGAGATTTCCGGGCAGCACAACCATGCTGAACAAAAGAGCAAGCAGCAGAACCTGCATTTTGTTGGAGTCGTCTTCCATGTTCTATAGTTCACTATGTGTGAGAAAATTTGAGTTGATGACACATTTCTGATATTTCTGGTTTGGCATCGGTTTTCATCTGATGGTCTTGTCTCCACCTTTTGTATGGAACCTACTTGACAGAGATGGAATGCTCTTGACAGTATTTTATTTCCCTATAAGATTATGAATAAGTGAAACTTAAGTTGAGCTGGTTAAAGAATCTTATATATTGAGAAAGAACAATCCACATTCACTTTTTCTAAGGTTGCCATATTTGTTTCTCCCATGCCCTGACTTCTGAAGTGTAGATGAAGCACAGATGAGCATTCACATTCCTATGGTATTTCACTAACAGAAATTGAGTAACCTTAGGGCAACTTTTTGAAAGTAAAATTGGTATCCCACATCTTTACAAAACTTGACATCAGGTATCACTATAGCAAATCCTTGTTTACAGTGTGGCCCATAGTAGAGTGTGTGATAAAATCTGACTCCACATTTCAGCAAGAACACCTTCTTACTTCCTACTCTATTGAGGCATCACTTCCAAGTCCAGAAATACCATTCCTATTTGCCAAATATGTGACTGTCAAACTTCAAAGACTTGATTGTAAATTTTCTTTCATGTGAATCCTTAGCACTTGTTTTGAAAAGTAAGATTAATGCTACTGCCAAGTTCCACTCAACCAAAGGACAGGCTCTTAAAATATGATGATGAGTCCTCATCCACTTTGTTACTAGATTTGGCACTCTGAGTTCTGGCTGTTTCCCCAGTATCAAGCTGACCTTTGTACATCAATGTTTTGAATCAATTCAGGCCACTGAGACAGCCAGTACAGGGCAACAAAAGGCACTCAGAAGACTTCCAGAGCTTTTACAGAAAGCGATGAGGATGATAGTATAAACTTTTGCAAAGCAAGGGAGTTGATTTAGACTGCAATTTGTGTAGATGACATGTCTTTCGCATAGTAAATTTTTTTTAAAAAATTAAATATTCATAGCGAATTTGGGGAAAAGCCAGAAGTTGCAAAGTGCCAGATCTAGAGAATAAGGTGGAAGAGGACAGGCATTAATGTTCTTTTTTTTTTTTGATACCGGGGATCAAACTCGGGTCCTTGCACTTGCACAGCAGGTGGTGAAACCACTGAACTAAATCTCCTGCTCCATCATTAATGTTTTTTATGAATTTGTTTTTTCATTTGATTGTACTCAGCAGCAACCATCACCAAGACTTTTATCACATTTCATAAAGATACTCAGGGAAGAATGAAGCAGGAAACTGTGAAGACCCCAGACAGACAACTCTTAGCACAAAGATAGGAGCAAAAAGTGTTTTTTTTTTAATGCAGGGGGCTCAGCAAGTGACTCCTGTCAGTCTCAGGATCCCTGACTAGAAGTTTGTGTTTCCTTAGGTACCTCTTTTTATATCTATGAAGCTTTATTCCATTGGGGTTTCCCTGGGAATAGAACACACAGTTTGCCCAAAGCAGAGCTGCAGAGCAGGGGAAGAGCAAAGAGTTCTTGCAGGACTTTCTGAGTCCCTTAAGCCCCTTTGGTGACAGATTACAGAAGTTGTCATGGCTACTCAGGTGCATTCTACAAAGATCACAGTTACCTGGTTAACCCATAGTGGCCTAATATTGCAGCTCGTCCACAGTTGCCGAATTCATATGAAGGGGTGGTCTCCCCTCTCTAGAAAACTTCCAAATCTGCTTTACAAAGAGGCAAGAACAATGAAATAAATGTAGTCAAAGTGAGGAGGAATTTTTTGAGGAGAGTTCATGGTAATTTGTCTTTTACAGGTATAAATTTATCGTAGTTAACCATTCCTCATATCTTTTGTTCAAATCACACAGTTGGGCTCCTTGGCATAGTAGCAACACCATGTAAAACAACAATGACCTAGAGCAGTGGCAGTGAACCTATGACACAAATGCCACAGTGGGCTGCTTGTTATCACTGAAAGCTCTGAAAGTTTCTCCATCCCACACCCAGAGCTTCTCATTAAATTTCACTGAATTTGCTTGGGACAACATTGGCCACATCTGTTATATGCAGTAAGTCAATTCCCAAGATGAACAAATTGTTCTTCTGTGATAATTTCTTCATTTTGAGCATTTTAGAGTTGGCTATTGGAGGAGAGAATTTTCTGAGCTCCCTCTTTCATAATTCCATCATCTAAAAGAAGCAGGCTGATGCAGCCAGCTAAAGTTTCGGCTTAACCCACACAAATGTAAGAGTTGGGTTAACAATGTGCACAACACCCTGCACAAGGAATATATTCTTGGCTGGTAGAAAATTAGGCATTCAGTGAAAACAAATGTGAGACTTTATTTTCAGTAAGTATCCTGCACTTATGTCTCTTTAATCAAATTACTATCCATGGAAGTTTTAGATTTTGTAAATAATGTACACAAACCTTCATCTGGTACCGTCTATTCATTTTCTTCCCATGATTTGACTTCAATCACATGTCTCCTGGTACCTCCAGTTGGGTGATTCATAACCTAATGGCAGGAGCCATGGGGAATAACCAGGAATACATCTCTTGGAAAAGGTTATTAGTGAATAAGCTTTTGCCAGATGTATACTCTTAGGATGTCACCTCACATTTTGTATTTTTCCTACTGTCGTGATTTAGATCTAAAATGATCCCCAAAGTCTCACGTGCTTGAAAGCTCACTGCATTGTGAGGATGCCCTGTGCATCGGCTGGTGCATTCATTGATGAGTTCAAGGTTAGATATACTGTGAGGAGGTGGAGTTTATTTGTAAGTGGTGGGTCACCGGGAAGTGATCTGGATACACATATTTTTGTCCCCAGTTTCTCTCTTCTTATTTCACTTCCTGGCAACCAGAAATTGATGAGTTCTACTTCTGCCACTCCCTCCCACCATCTTGTTTCTGACTTGGGATGTGCTAACCATGGACTGAAACTGTGAAATGAAATAAAACTTACTATTTTCAGTTGGTAGTGGCAGGTACTTTGTCCCAGTGACTGGGGAAGCTGACAGACCTATGATACTGTTTGCTCCTGAATCAGACTTCACCTTTCAGTATAATGTTCATCAACCTTATATACTTCAAATGTTTTCTGAGCTCAGCTACTACAAAATAGACTCTATTTTACAGCATTTTGTCTGTCCAGGTTCAGCATTCAAGTAAGACTTAACGTATTTCTGCATTACAATCCCTGTAATCTTGACAATGGGTCATGTTTCTTCATTAATCAACTCACATCCTTCCAGTGCATTGTGCAGGATGTACCTTCAATTACCTTGGTGACTGAATTTTTGATGTGGTTATATTTAAGTTAGTATTTATGAGGATTATCTATTTTTCTATAAGACATATATGCCTAAATTTATAGCCATTTATTTAATCATTTAAGAGTACATACTGCATTTTTTTTCTTTTCTCATAATTTTTCCTTTCCATTCTTTCCTTTCCCCATCTCCTCCCACCACCCCTACCCCTTTGGACCTTTTCCTATTTCAAAGTATCAATTATTAGTTATTTATCCTTTTAATCTGCATTTATACTCCCAGTTTCTCACACTAGAGAAACTATTCGGCATTTACACATATGTGTTCTATTTATTTCACTTAAGAGTTTGACCTCAATGTGCATCCATTTAGGTATAAATGTCTCTAGTTTCTCATTCTTTATGGCTGAGTAGTACTCCATTTTATAAAAAAATCACATCTTCTTTATCCAGTTTCCAGTTGATGTGAACTTGGGCTGTTTCCAAGCTTTAGCTATTACAAACTGTGCTGCTATAAACATGGGTGCACATATATCGCTGTGGTATGATTCTTTTAATTCTTTTGGGAAGATCCCCAGGAGGGGAATAGTTGGGTCAAATGGGACTTCCAGCCCTAGTTCTTTGAGATATCTCCACACTGATTTCCATAGAGGTCACACCAGTCAATGCAAATAGAGAAGGGTGGAGGGGGTGAAGGGCGCACAGGTAATGGGGGAAAATAAGAACCAAGATACACCACGTACAGGTACAAGCACCCAATGATAAATGTAAATGAATTGTATACCTAAAATGTAACAATAAAAGAATTTAAGCAAAAAAAAAAGAGTACATACTGCAGTGATACATGCTTTCCCATGTTTACAGCAGCACCATTCACAACAGGTAACTAACTCTAGGAAGTGGCTTAGATGTTAAAAAACAGATATTAGGAACTCAGGAAATAGATCTTTCTCAAATGGAAAAGGGACCAAGAGATGGGGCAAAGAGGGGGGGCACAACAAAAGAAGTAAGATGTGTTACGTAGAGGTAACAGCTACATGTGATGAACAAAATCAGTATGCACAGCCACTGTGTACTAATAAGAAAACTTAAAATAGAAAAGAAACCAACATCATCCCAAAAATCATTGGAAAGGAAAGGCTTGAAGTGGGGGGGATGACTTCAGAGGAAAGAAGAAATTACAACTGGATAAAAATTAGTGGTTTTTAAATGTGTATCTTTGCGGGGGGGGGGGGTCTCCCTTTGTAGTCCAGGCTGGCCTTGAACTCTCAGCAATCCTCCTTCCTCAACCTCCCAAGTTCTGGAACTACAGGCGTGCACCCCCATACCCGGCTTTTAAATCTCTATCTTGAGGATTCAGATGGTTTGGAGAAGATGAAGTTATCCTTGCTCCGCTTCTCATTATCATCATTGATGAAAATAAAACAAATTCAATTGAAATTATATTTGAAACAAAACACTTTGGATTTTCCAGACATATTTTCACAGGGCACCAATATCATCACAGAGGCTGTGAGTACGTAGGGCTGTAGGGATCTTGAAAATCCAAGGACTCGGGTATGGCTCCTATCGAACTTACTTAGCGCTATGAAATACGCTGCCATTACAAAGTATCTTACCACATTGATGAAAACAATGTTCCATCTTGACTAATGGCTTAGGGCTTTACATCATTCCTTCCCTTCATCCTAAAAGCAAAAGTCCTATTTTTTTAAATCCTAGTTCAATGTAAATTTCTCTATGCTTGAAACAAATACAGTCATCTAAATCATCATTGTACGTGGCACTCTTCAAGGGATATTTTGTGTTAACAAATAATTAAATTGAATATTCTAAAGATTCCTACCATTTACATTCCGGGAGGTGAAATTCCTGTGCTTCCCTCAAGCAACAACATCAGGCAGGATAGGTAACTGTGAGAGAGAATGAAGGGGTGAATCCCATTCACCCTCTATTCCAGTAACACCTTGTGTTTTGCTCACAGCAGGGTTTCTAGATTTTATTCCCATCTCCCATTCCAGTGCTTCCCAAAAGTCCCTTATGTATCCCCCAATTAAAAGATCCCACTATATTCATTCAATATTTTCTTCAGTATTTTATTCAACAATTGCAATACTACATGTAGTACACTTTGCCACCTTTTAAGGGGAGTATAGGATAGTATATATCTAATTTAAAAACCCCAGGAAAAATTAGGTTGAACCAATTAAATTAAAGGAGGTATACATATTATTGTTATTGTTATTGTTATTTATTATTATTATTATTATTATTTTACTTAGCAAAACCTTGCATTTGTTTTGGACAGAGATCTCTGAAAGAGGAAACAAGAAAGATAACTGCTGACTCTTAATATATGTAAGTTTTTAAAAAATATTTATTTATTCAGTTTTAGTCCTGGGGATCAAACTCAGGACCTCATGATTGCTGGGCAGGAGCTGTACCACTGAGCTACATTCCCGGGCCTGTAAGTTTTTTTTTTTTTTACATCGAAGATTAAATAAAAGAAAATGATGGAAACAGCCTGAATGAATAATCCCACACATTTGTATTCATTTCTGCTACTGCTTGTACATAACTAGAAGAAATGCATTGACTGCGTTTCCCCAACATGTCTTACGTGTCCCTTTGCAATGTCTCAGTCCTTGCTCACAGGGTCTGTCTTTTTCTTTTTCTGCTTTTGCTGCATTCCATGGAAGATAAGACAGCAGAGACATCTACCAGGATGCTACCTGATTTCTAACATGTCCCCTAAGCCAGGAAGTGATGGTTTGCATTCCCATCTCCAACTTTCCTTCTTTGCAGCGGGTTAATGCTCTGCTACAGGTCATTCTTAAGGGTCAGGGGGTCAGCTGGTGGAATCCAGATGTGGACAATCACACTGCTTTCCTGCTTTTATGACTGCTGAGAACATAAGAGGCCACTGAAGCTGGGACCAGCCGTCTCCGTACATGTGCCCAAATCTTCCTTCTCTACACACTGAGGATGTGGCAGTGCCTGGTCACAGATGTGGGAATTTGGAAATTCCCTCCGTGCTGTGGATTATGCTTTTACTTCTATGTTCTAGAATTTATCCCCTCGTGCTTTGCAACTCTCAATCAAATGAATTCTGGATGAGGATGTGAAAATTTCACCGAGTACATTCACCCAACAAAAACAGAAAAAACATATCCAAACCTGAGTCATTGAAAAGAAAAGACTTCTTCCCTATTTTTTGGAAATGTGGTTCTAATATTGAACAGGCTGTACTCTTTCTTTCATGCTCTGGGGACATTAGAAGTGAAAATAGATGACATTGAGAAAACACAGTGTTTTTGTGGGGTTTTGATGAATGTTTATTTGTTGAGCAATGAATTTAAATTTTTTTCTTTTTTCACAAATAATAGTGATAAAATTAAGGGCTTATGAGTGAGCTCATGTAAAGACCAAGGTAGTTAACACAAAATAATGTACCCAGCCAGTTTCCTCCTTAGTAAGACATATAGCTTTCATTACACATAATCAAATACAACAGTCACCAAAAGCCAGAGTTCGTTGGCTGATCTTGATCTCCAAGCTCTCACTGACCCAACAAAGACCCATCATGTTAAGTATATGGCAGTGTTAAGTATATGACAGGGGCAGTTGTCCACAGGCAGGCTATTTCTTTCTTTGGTGTGGGTCCTGTCTTCCTATGATAGCTGTTTTCAGGCTGTTCATTTGCCCACGAAATGCTCTTTTCTCTTATCCTCCAGTTGGAAGAGAGAGGAATATACAAGTAGTTGTTGGTGGGGCACAATCCCACCAGAAGGAGGTTTGCAAGTGTATTGCTTTAAAACACACACACACACACACACACACACATCTTCTGTTATTTTTTACAGTGCTTTAAAAAATCATTCCATGTTTTTCCTGCACACTTCTGCCCCTATTTATGAGAGATCTTCTCACGCTAAGATTCTCTTCAACTTCTACTGATGCAGGCAGATGGTAATTATTTCAGACGGATGTTCTCATGAATACAGATCCCAGTTGTAATAGAAAGACAGCCATAGAGACCTGCAATAAACATATATATGTATATTCACACTTTATATTGAAATATGCAGATTACCAATTCATTATGCATGCATCATTTGCCATAGACCTCACATTCAAAGTTGTTATCTCTTATTTCAATATGATATTTTGGTATGATATACAATATTCCGCACTTTGTGTTTAGTATCAGCATCTTACATGATGAACAAGTTAATACTTCAGCTTGCAGTTGGTTATTAAAATGCCAATACACAATTTTTTCATAAATGACAATTCCATTCATTTCCATAACCACTTCTTTCATTGTTAGTATTCTTCCAAATTATTTCCTTGAAATACACCCACCACTACATTAACTTCTGAGGACCAATACTTCAACACAACATGAATGATACCCTTCTTTTTTTTATATATACCTACCAACACCCATGCTGATTTCTTAAAGACTCATCATACAATTAATTTTTGAACACGTTAAATCCCCCAGCACACAGATATGCTGTGCATGGAGCTATGTAGAAATCACCCTCATCACTACCGAGTGGGACTCCAGTGAAAATTCCACATTCCCTCTCATCAAAATGACCTTCACTGCACCTGAAAGTTTCCTCGCTATCATTCTCATTTCACTGGATTGGTGGTTTTAAAATGTTACATACTGTGTCTAGGGATATAAACGTCATTGTTTGCATGGGATAGATTTCTCACTTCTGTGACAGAAGGTATGGTCCTCATGTTATCCTGGACTAATTGCGATACTAACCATCGAGTGACTTTTTGTTCATATGCATGCCTTCCCCTGCCTCTCATGTGAAGCTGTCAAGATAGAGTCATACTTTAGAACAGTGCCTTTAATACCCTAGATTTTCCACAAATACACATTGCCTGCATGGAATTCCACACTTGTCAATCAAAACCTGCCGCAGTTTAGATGCAGAATGTATACCGAAAGTCTTTAGTGTTGAACACTGAGCTTCCGGAGGGTGTTTTGGTCACAGAGAGGCTATGCTCCTCAAGGATTAATCCATGCACTAGTTCAAGGTAAATGTCCTGAGAGGAGTCCCATTCACTGAAATATGAGCCCAAATGAATGGCTCTTCCCTTACATGGTGAGTGTTGGGTATTGTGTGCCAGCAATGACAAAGTGACTAAGACAACGTTGCTCATTCAAGTTTTAGGTGAATAATTACCTTTAGAACCTTTCTCATTGAAGTGGGCCTACAGCATATCTATGTATGATTTCTCTCCAGTATACATAATAACTACAGAGACTCCAATTCAGGTCTTTTTGAAATGACAATCACTGAGTCTTTCAACAAAATTCTTCCCTTACTGATTTAGTGTCCCTAAAATTAAAGACATACTTCCAATGGAACATCTCAACAAACACCCACCCAAAAGAAACCACTTCAGTGGATTTCAAAGTGTGTTCTGATGATCTTGGCCTCCCCCATGAAAACATAGGTCTCTGGATAAAGAGCAAAGCCTGACTTTCTCCCAGAAAATCAAAATGTTTTATTGCCCACGGGAGACCTGCTCACAGGTCTGTGTAAATGGTTTTGTTGTTTTTAGTTCCAGCAAGTTTCACTTACTCTTACAAAAGTGGCGTGGACTTCACCACATCTATTACATGGAGCAATCTTTTTTACAGCGCCTCAGGAAGGCCTATCCTCATTGAACTCCTCTACGATGTCACATGCCAAGGCATTCGTGTGCCACACCCCGGTCCTCTACAAAGCAAATTTCTAATCAGAAAGGGCCGTAGACCTCGTCTCTGTTTTCCAAGGATCAACATGTTATAATCACTATGTCTCTGTGTCCACAGAAGGAAAATAAGAGAAGTTGGATCTTGAGGATTTGAACACGGTTCTGTTCCCCACAGTATAGACTCAGATAAAATTCAGTGATGACACAGGTTTGCATGTAAAACATGGAAATGAGAGGTGTCCTGAAACATCATCAAGTAAAGCAGAAATTCCAAGCTACGTGATGACTCATTACAGATGCCATGTAGGAGACGAATAGGCAGAAATCTTAGAAGTGAAGTATAGAGATACAGTTTAGTGGACATGAAGATACATGCATTTAGGTTTTCATTGAATCTAATGAATCAAGATAATCTAGAGTAAGACATGTGTGCACACACACACACGCACACACGCACACACACACACGCATGCACACACACTCCCAAGACCTCCCCTTGGATCAACCTACCCCAGAACCTCTGAAGGGCTGAACTCCGATGGATAATCCTGGTCAACACAAACCAAGGCTGAACACGAGAGCGAGGAAGCAGCAGAACTTGAATCTTGGTGGAGCTGTCTGTCCTCTTCCTCAGGAGCTCAGAGTAAGTGAGATTTTTCAGATCATTTAAATTGATCACACTGCTGCTTTACTTTCCCATTTACTGAACCAAATTTGTATCCTCTTAAAATCTTGTGTACAGCTTCTCAATGCATCCCGCTTGGCAGAGATGGGCTACATTGAATGTTTTGTTTTCAATTTTCCTAATGAAATTAGTAATAAGTGAAGCAGAAGTTGAACTAGATAAATAACCGTATTTTGTGACAGGGAGCAATCCAATCTGTGCTTCGAGTACTCCAGTATTTATTTTCTCCCACACCCTGACTTCGGAAGTGGACTTGAAGTAGAAGACGTGTATTCCCAAGTCCTACACTGATACATTAAATGAAGGGAATATGCTGAAAATGACTTTGTAAAAGTTAAGATGATACCTTCCATTTTTAAAAGTTAAAATCAGGTATGTTCATCATGCATCTCTTATCAATGCCGTCCATGTTGGAATCCATCTTAAAATCTGACAACACATTTCCCCAAGAACACCTTTTGTACTTCTGCTCAGTTTAGAAATTTCTCCCAAGTTTACCAGTATCATTTATTTTTGCCAAATATGGACAATACAGAAGTGGAAGAATTAATTGCAATGACAAACAAATGTTTGAGATTTCTTCCTGTTGTAGTTACTGATACAGATACCCATATTCTTTCAATCCATCCTCTGGAATTACCTTTCTGCAAGCAACTCAGAGTAGTGCGATTAAATTCATAGTTTTTAAAATAAGAGTCCTGCAGTATGCTAGACTCATTCCAAAAGTCACTCCGAAAATCCTGGAAATGGTAATTACGTAGATGGTAGGGTATTTATGTCTAGTATAGAAATAATAGTGCAAATTGAACTGATGGCCAGGGATTTAGCTCAGTGGTTCCACTGCCTGCCTCACAAGCACAAGGACCCAAGTTAGATCCCTGGTACAAAAAAACAAAAAACAAAAACAAATTGAACTGAACCTCCATGGTTCATTTGAACATTACAGTTCTGTAATTGTACTGAGAGTTGAATTTTCAGTATTTTAGTAGGGATGAAATGACAGAAAACAAAATTTCCTATATTTATTGGGAACAACTGATCATTTTCACAGATATACAAAGATGAGAAACTCTTCCCTTTCAACATCATGAAAAATGTCCATTTGCTTAAAATATAAGCTTTTCCTCAGCTTATCTCCCTTGTTTTTGGAAAAACCAAGCTTTGACTTTTGTACAACTATTGAAATGTTGGTGTTACATAAGACTTTACAAAAGTTGCATCTCACTGTGTGTGTAATTTCTTTTCTTTTTTTCATTTAGCCTGTTAATTGTAATATTATTCTATGGTATGGGTGGCAGAGTTTATTACCATTTATTACTGAGGAGCTTTGTGCGTGTATGTTACTTTTTTATACAATTTAATATTGACGGATTATTTTCTGAAGGTGAACTACTTTATGCAAAAGTGAACATTCATATGTCTATGTCTATTCATATGTCTTGTTAAAGATCTACAATATTAAGCCAACACTTGATTACATAATTATAATGTGACTACTCGGATCAAAGCTGCTGCCTATTTTTTTATTCACATGAGCCACATGTGAGAAATTCACCTGCTCAAATTCTTGCCAACACTTGATGTGCCTGGTCATTTTCACTACAGATGTTCCATAAAGTATATACTGGTAACTTCCTCCAACTGTAGCTTCAGATTCCTGAATGAATAAAAAAGGTACACTATCTTTCTATTTGTCTGTCCTCTATTGGTAAGATTTCTTGGGCCATGCTCATTTGTTTACCATTTATTTATTTATTTTTGAGCTTCTGTGGTAATTTTCATATTTTGGATGCAAGTCCTTTTTTTTTTTCAGCTGGTTATTAACTCGCCACAAGGGTCTTCATAAAGTATGATGGAGCTGGTGTCAGAAATCAACACATGAGCTCAGCCGCAGTCCTGCAGGATGATGGAAGTCTGACCCTTATAGTGTCAGAACTGCTTCCTCCTCTGCCTTCTCTCCTTGGCTTGGAGAGACCACTCTCTCGCAGTGTCTGGACATGTTCCTCGCTTTGTGTGTGTCATCTCCTCTTCTTGTGAAGATGTTAACCTGGTGGGATCAGCGCTGCCCTAGTGACCTTGCTTTATCCTAGTCATCTCTTTAAATTCCCCAGGTTCAAATACAGAGACTCTGAGTTTCTGGAGGTTAAGACTTCCATGAGAGAGTTTTGGGAGGGAAGTGCAGTGCAGCCAGTAATAAGCAGTTGAAATTATGTCTCTCCTTGTTCTCTACATTTGGAATCTAGCACAATTCCTGTGTTCTGAAGGCATTGTCCTACCCTTTGGGCTGGAAGTTTAAAGTAAACAGGATGGGACAAGCCAGTTCCTTCTGAGGGCTTGCCTTGGTTTGTAGGTGGCTGTCATCTCCTTGTGTCCCCGAGAGATTGTTTCTCCAGCTCACTCATCCTTTGTATGTCTTATAAGTCCAAATTTTCCCTTCTCACAAAAACAAAAAATAAATTGGATGAGGACTCATCCTAACTCATCCCACTTAATGAAATAACACTTTGAAGAGCATCACACAAACACAATCAAACCCTGCAGACTTAGCCAAGAACGCTCCCACTGGGTGACAAGAAAGGCAGGAAGATAGCTGACCCCACACCAGAGCTCTTCATCTTCTTCTTTAAGATATGCTTAGGAAAAGGGATTCATTTTCCACTGTTAGGCAACTTTACCTCCTTTATGTAAATCACTTGGTCACATGATCTCAATATTTGGATCGTTTTTTGATTCATTGGATCCATATTATTAATATATCATTTTTTTCTGTATTTTGAGGGGTCCTGGAGTAGGTAATATAGCCTTCTACACTGGTTTCTGTTGACCTATGCAACTGGCTTTACCAGTAGTCTTCATGTGAGAGTGGCTGTTAAATCTAAGGTCAGGACTTCTCAGTTTGCTGGATTCTGCCAAGGTGGGTTTCCCTTCAGTGGATTCTACAGGTCCTTATCTAATGAGCAGAAACTCTCTGAAGTTTTACTCTTTGTCTCTTCAGTGTTTTGATTTGCATTTCTGCTGTTCACTTACATGGATCTTCTTAAACCACAGAAGTAGAAAAATCCCAGACTTCCTCCGATCGAGACCCAAGATTGGGCTCCAAAATGTGTGCATTCTCAGAGCAGGAACTTCACAGGATAGCAAGGATCAGACAGGAATCCCAGTACCCACTCCTGTCCGCCTGGGTATTGCTGCTGTCTTTCCTGTCAGACAAGTTTACAAATCTACGCGAAAATGGCTCCAGTTTTCAAAGCTTCCGAGTCTTGCCTGATCTGATATTTGTCATTTACATTTTGGAATAACATATTGCAGAGTCCTACGCTGTGGTAGCTTTAGGAATATGAGGTTTTCCCCATCTCCATTACTTGCAAGGAGTCACTCGCTGCTAGAGTCTGAAGCAGGCCCATGCTTAGGATATTTCTGGAGAGATCCTACTCTGGTCCCTGAGGCTCCACTGGCAGGAAAGTTACTCGTCCTTGGTAACACTGTGCTACTCTCCAGTGGGGTATGGCTGCATCCCCAACTTAAACACAACACGCCCTGCTCAGCTCACAAAATTCTAGTCTGTACCATTCATGTTTGCTCCATGCATGCATTTGATATCCAGAATCATGAAATAATTTAATACTTTTATACCTTTGATCAATTTATGACTTTTTTGTGTGTACAGCAGAATTTTCTGAGTTCCTCCTTCCTTCCAAAATCATAAAGTGAGGCAGCAGTTTCAAAATTTTGACCATTTTGTGGTTGCTTGTTGTAAGAGAGCACTTTATTTTTTTCTTATTCGGTCATCCACCATGACATGTGCTGTTAACTCAAGCCATTCACTTGAACAGTTTCTCTGGGAGGGTTTCACTAAAGCACAGGTCTGCTACATGAAACACAGTTATTTAATGCTGGTAGACCATGATATTCTGTCCACGGAAATCATGCCATAGTTTTATATCACAAGATGCCATGTCTTTCACAGTGGTGACTTCCTCTAAATATTGCCACTCAAACTCTTTTACCGTCTTCTAATTCCCATCTTGAAAACACATGAGCATTTTTCTTCTATTCAATTGATTGATAGTTCAAAAGATTCTGATGCCAGGAAAACAAGAACTTTACCCAATGGATCCTGGACCTGCTGGTTTCTATTGAGACTCCTGTTAGCACTGGATTCCAAAGTACCCTCCCATGGCTTTTTTGTTTTTTTGGTACGGGGGATCAAACTCAGGTCCTTGAGCTTGCAAGGCAGGCAGCGGAGCCACTGAGCTAAATCCCCAGCCCTATGGCTTTTTAACTTCTATATACTGACCACCCAAACCAGCCTTTAAGTGGAACATGATAAAACTTTTGCATTGTATCCTAAAAGTCACACCCAAGGCAAAGTTGTCCACCTTTTCCTTTCTATCCTCAACTCATCCAAGAATTATGCAACTTTCGTTCACAGGATGCCTCTCCTGTTCTATGGAGGACCCAGATATTGTCAAAGAAGATCATATTTGAGTAGATATCCCTATTTATCCCACAGTAGGTACTTTCTTCAGATACAGATCTACATGCATGTGAAATCAAGTTACTCATTCATGCAGGAAGTTGGGTGAACTCAGTTGGATGTATCTCCCAGTGTGTACCTCACAAAATCCCTTAGCTGTGTCTCCAACTTGAAGAAACATTCCTTTATTGTTCAGTGTTACTTCTTTTGTTTTAAACAGATACCCAAATCCAAGACACAACTTTCCCTGTCCTAAAAGTTGGACTGTATGATACTTAATACTCATTCAAACACGCAAACATAAATATTATTACTGACATAAGTTTCAAGAAATATAAGCATTGTATTTCTACTCACAAATGCAGTGTTCTCATTGAAGACATGGATCTGTGAAAGAAAAAAAACAGGAAAAAATGGGTAATTTCAGTTCCTCAATATTTCAAAGTATTATTTAAAAAGCTTAATTAGGAGAAAACTTTGTGAATAGATATTTTGACCTAGGCACCTAAAATTTCTTTCTTTTCTTGTAAAAGTTTTTATTGTAGGAAGCACTGACTGACTGTATGCATTTTGCTGACACATCTGATGTTCTCCTTTGGAATCCCCTCTTCCTCAGTCAGCTGCACGAACTTCTCCAGTTCTTCCTCACTCTCGCTGTCTCCTTTCCCTGCATTTCATGCAAGAGGAGCCAGAGATGACTTTCAGATGCTGATAGTCCCTGAGGTGTCTCCTGGTCATCCTGTGCTGTCACCTGGTGCATCCCAGCGTCTCCAACCACTCTCTTCTCCAGCTAGCAAGGTGGTTCCACCAGGTCATTCTCAAAGGATGCGGGGGCCCTCAATGGGGTCCAAACACTAAACCTCAACCACTTCTTCATCTATGAGGTCAAATTGGTAGAACTACCAGTGAGACTGCCTGGCAGTTCTTCTTCTACTAGGTACACTAAAGGTCATTCCTTTAGCTTAGGCATCCCCATATATTACAAGATCTTCAAAACATATCCAGGGCATGGCCATTGGATACCGGACATCTGAGTCTTTCCACACTTTGGTTTTTGTTTTGCCTCATGTTTCAAGGAATTCAGTTCTTGTTCTGCTGGCCCTAAGGCAGGAGCATCATGGTGGGAGGGCATGGGGGAGCAAAGCCTCTCACTTCCTGGTGGTCGGGAATCCATTCCCTAGTGTTCTTTACACAATAAAACGAGGAGTCACAATGATGTGGCATTGTGTTGGAGCATGTTGGCCCTGTCCTCTTTGCTGAGGACAAACTGAAATAAACAAAAAAAACAAAACATGTCCCTGTTTGTCAAACTGAGGTTTCAATTCAAGTACCTGAGTTGGGTCTCTCATAACAGGAAGCTTCAAATATACCAACTCATGTCCCTGAGGTGTAGTCCGAAGTCACATTGGCTGCTGAGCTGCAGGAGAGCAGGTCACATAGTAATTTCTTTGCAGGAGTCAAGGCTATTCATCTCAACATATTATTCTCATGCAGCTCAGCAGCCAGTGTGACTTTGGACTATACCTAGGTCCACAGGTGTAGGGGTGGTGGGAGGAGAAATGGAAAGGAAAGAAGGGAAAGGAAAACTTGTGAGAAAAGAAAAAAATGGAAATGAAGTCTATGTAAATAGGGAAGCGTGGAGGGGGTGAAGGGCGCACAGGTAATAGGGAAAAAATAAGAACCAAGATACATCATGTACAGGTGCAACCACCCAATGATAAATGTAAACATAC
Organism: Heterocephalus glaber; assembly: GCF_053883595.1. NCBI lineage: Eukaryota > Metazoa > Chordata > Mammalia > Rodentia > Bathyergidae > Heterocephalus > Heterocephalus glaber. The sequence continues at coordinate 4,642,941 of NW_028258189.1, forward strand.
TGTGTACCTAAAATGTACCAATAAAAGAATTTAAGCAAAAAAATTAAGAAATTACTATGTGGAATTCAAAGTTAACGTCTTTGCTTCTGAGGAGACAGACTCTAACCCTACTCCTCTGTTGCATTTGCTAATTTCCCCAAGGACTGGGTGGGATGCGTGATGAATCTGCAATAAACGTAGATGCTTTGTTGGGGAATGTCATTTGCTAGGACCTCAGAGTGGATGACCTTCTTTGTGGATACCTGGCTGCATTTCCCAATCTTATTTTCCATCAAAATGATCAATGCTCTCTCACGTGTAATTAACACAAACTAATGCTGGCATCTGCTTTTTGCCTAAATAGAAAATAGGTCATATTAAAGAATTTTGTTCTGCATCGAATCCAATGCAATACTGACCAAGAGGAAAAGTCTCAGTGGTCTCCACATGTGAATTGATATGGATGCCATAAATCAGCAGGATGTTGTCTGACACCAGAAAAAATTGGCAAACTCTCTTTTCTCCACCTGTGATAGCAGAACAATATGGGAAATATGAATGTACTTAATGTTTTAAGTATAACTTCCAGTGTTTCTTGTTTATAATATGCTGTTCTAAACATTTCATATTATCATGAACTCTGCTTCACTGAGCTCCCTCCAAACCTGTTGCATTTCTTATACACTGTGTCTGGTAGAGGAGCTCGTAATAATCCAATGAGTGTTCATCTTATGATTTTGCTTTTGTGTTCTCCAAACATCTTTGTCGGTACAGATGGTCAGGTGTTGACATTGTTTTCCTTGCTGATAAGACGATGCTAAGGGAAGCTTATATTTGGCTGGATATGTGACCATCCAGGACTTTGAAAATGACAAATTCATAAGCAATATTGCAAGGGCATTGTGCTGGCTGAGCTTCATTGTCAACTGGATTTTCTTGGGAGCTGCCTAAGAGATTCACAAAGGATAGTTCTGGATGTGTCTAGGTGGTCGTGGCAGCATGATCTGGGGGGACTACGTGTGGTCCCCTTCCTCTAGGCACTGTTCCCCTGGTCTGCTTTCTGACCACCATGAAGTGAGCATGCTTTCCCCTGCCCTTCCACCATGATGTTCCTGCCTTGGAGCTAGTAGGCCATGGACTGAATTCCTTGAAACCATGAGCCAAATTAAATGTCTCCTCCTTTAAGGTGTGGGTGTAATTTACTTTGTCCCAGAGATGGGAAGGCTGAGCAATACTAGAAGCCTCATTGATGTTATGTTGTGTCCTGAGATCAGAAATAAAGGTCAAAATGCAAGACATCCACCTGCAATTCCTGTGTTATTGTATTGACATCAAGGTAGCAAGTGTAAACTGATTTGTATGAATCAAGGTGGTGCGATCTCCTTTCACGGTGTAAAAATTTGTTTTCTGTACTGTGAATGATCACTAATAATATGTCCCTCTTTGCTGTCTATGTTTAAATGCACTCAAACATTTATACCAAGAGAAATTCCTACTTCTCATTCCATTTAGGAGTCTCCATTAATTCCACAGGTGTACTGGGTCATACATGTCCAATCGGATTTGTAATAATTATTTATAATCTCAATTGATTTCATGAAATTCCATCCTCTTTATATTACTTGGTATTGAGATCTTCTCTGAAAATGTTTTCTTCAGTTTTCTACCTGTGTGCAGTCTGGATTAAAAGAGCCCTTCCCAATTGCCTTTCAAATGGCACTGAACTAAAGTATTTGCCATCTGATGTATGCCAAACTCAATGTGAGAATAACGTTCATGGAAAATCCAAAGAAGAATAAAAGAGATGGCGGAGTTGTGACTCAAAGTATTGATATAGAGATTGAAATTTAACTGAAACTTTGTCATTAAATTTCATTATATAACACCACCACATAATGATATTTTAAAATCTTAACGGACTATGAATGAGATATAACAAGACATCACCTATGAAAATTAAATGAATAAAAGTATCTCATAGATGCATAGAAGTATGGCACATTTTCGATTTCCACTATCATTAGCCCATCTACCCACTTTCAAAACATTCTTTTTCCTATGTAATTTCTTTTCCAAACTTCACAAATCCAGTCTTAAATTTAGATACAAGGGAAATGTTCATGCTCTGTATAATTGCACAAGACTTGAATTCTAATGCATATGTACTTTACTTCTCCTGGATTGATTCATTCATCCTAATCATTTTTATCTGTGGCTTGCATAGATCTCCCCAAGTTCTCTCTGGGGTTCTTAAGGTGGACAGATACATTTTTATCCAGTTAGAGAAACCACCAACAGAGTGGAGAGACAACGCACAGTGTGGGACGAAATTTTTACCAGCGGTTCCTCAGACAAAGGTCTACTATCCACTTGCATATTGACAGGTAGTTAAGTCTAAAACTGTAGTATTAGAAGTAAAACTGAATATTTATGTATAAGTTGCTGTAAAGGACAGATTCTTCAAGTCTCCTTGGTGGCTACTCATGAGTACCTTCTAGGAATCAAGGCACCTGTACAAATTTTCTTTTCTATCCTCAGCATGAAGGAATTTCAGCTACTCCAAATCTCATCAGTGCTTAGTATGGATGGAAAGCATCATTGTAGATGAAACAAGAAGCACATAGCCATGACTACTTCCCATTATAACTTACACATACTGAATCCATGAGGATGTAGAACATCTTTCTAAAACTTCATGTACTCCAAGTTTTCTCGATGCTACTTCTTTTTCCATAGATTTGCCCAACTGAATGGCTTTCTGTGTAGCCTCCAATCTGCATTTTGGAACTTGGAGATTTTACATTTGACAAAGACCAAGACTCAGAGAAAGCAATCAACTGTATAGATGCTGCCAACACATCTGAAGTATTATAGAAGTGTGGCAGATGTTTTATTTTTAAAGAAATCTATTACAGTACAAGACACTAATCCTCCTCAAAGATATTCCTGCTCACTTTGAATATGCTCTCCCATTGTTCTTGCCACTTTTTGAAGCGATTCTACAAGTTATTTTTTGAGTGTGTTTGTTTGTGGTGTCATGGTCTTTGGGGAGGAGGCAGAAGGACTGTGTGAGCTCCATCAAATAAACTGGCAGAGGACTCTCTGTCCTGTTTTGCAAGCCTTCCTTTCCGGTGGATGGCAGGCAGGAGCAGCTGAAAGTACATCCAGAACCTCTTCCGAAATGAGCAAGAACACTGTGCTGGACTGTGTATCCCATGGGAGGGGAGAGGGAGAATTCTCAGTGAGGGTAATGGCCGGGTGTTTAATCCTGTAATAAATTGGATTTAAATTTCAATTTCCACTCTGTATTTGAGTACCACCTTGGAGCAGGCCAAGTGTGCTGGTCACATCCCCAAGTACAACAAAGAGAAGAGCATTTTTCAGGATTGTTCTTTGCACTCTGTTAAGTTCCGGAATTAAGAAATGGTTCTCTTTGTTATGTATTTTTTTAAAAATTTTGCACATTTTAGCATAGCTTGTAATTGTGGTGCTGATCTGGCACTGTCACTGCACTCTAAGTGATTTTCATACTTTGGGAATCGTGTGTATGATTTTTCAGTGGGATATCTCCGTTTCATTGTATTCTTATGCACTGAGCTCTCCTCAGTATTCTTCCTCATTTTCACATTGCTGAGGGACAATGACACCCTTAGGATACCCAGGGAAAACTCTCTAGGAAAGATCCACAGGAGAATGAGAGGTAATGAGTGTGGCTAACCGAACTTCATCTAAATGTCAGCATTCACTCAGTTTCACTGTCTTCTAAATCCCAGCCACAGCGTTTAGCCCCACATTAAATCTTTTCAAGATGGGGTAAGTCAAAGGTTGTCTGACATAAGTTGGGGAAACAGAATTTTAAAATATATTCTAACAACCAGCAAATTCCTACTGTTTCCATCAAGTGGGGCATTTGCAGTATGTCCTAAAAGTTCCACCATATCCCTTTAAAAATATATACTTGCTACACATCCTCATCACTTAAGTAACATTTGATTAAAAAATTACTTTTCAACACAACAGTCAAGTCTATTGCTTTGGACTGTATTATTTCTCTGATCCAGAATCATTGATGACTTATGCATTTTCTCTTAATAAAATTTTTCTTCTGTTCTCTTACAGACCCAATAATTTTCCACTGTTGCATTTAAGTCTGTATTTGTGCATGAGAACATTTAGAAACATTCCTTTCAGGGATGGACAGTCCTCAATATGTTGTGTGTGGTGTGCCTGCATGCTCAAATTAAACACCACCAATGCTGTAGCTGTTGGTGAACTTCAGTCACTGCTATGCAGATTTCTTCTCTGCAGTCAGATTATCTAGATTCACTAAGTGATTTATCATTCCTATAGCTGTGAACATGCTAGAGTTGCTTGTATAATGGTGATTTTCTCAATTCCTCATCCCACTGCTTCCATAATCCTGAAAAGATGTAAAAGTTTATAATTTCCAATTCTGGGTGCCCATTGTTTGTAGAGGAGGATTCCCCATGTTGCTTATTCAATCATTCAACACGTGGGTCCTGTCAGCTCAACCAGATCGGATCTCTTGAACAATTCCTTTGGCAGTGTTTCATTGGGAAAATGCAAGCCTACTGCATGAAACAGAACTTGAGCTTTTGATTCATGGATAAAGAACATTGCTTCATGCCACAATAGGGTGAGATTTTCACAGTTGTGCCATTTTCTAAATTTTTTTTCATTCAACCTATTTTACTGTCATCATATAAATCCCAGGTATGAAACATACCGTCATATGTATATTCCTCAAGTAGTGACTAGTTTAAATGTTTCTGAGATTAGTTAGGAAAATGGGTACTTTTTTTTTTCCATACTGGGGATGGAACTCAGGACCTTGTGCCTGTGAGTCAGGGATAGTGCCACTGAGCTACACCCCTAGCCTGGGTACTTTTTAATCAATGGATTCTGTGCAGCTATTGGACATTCTGAATTCCATTAAGGGCCCAGCTCAAGTGGCATCTGATAAAACACTTGTTAATGCAGTCCACATTTTCTTCTCGATTCGTCATTCATCCAGGATGTATGTGCTTACAGCTATATGATACACTTAGATTTTCTTCAAGGAAGGAAGAATTTGAGTAGATATCACCATGCATTGCACTTTAGGACATTTATTTAAATACAGAAAATAATGCATTTGAAATCAATTCATTCAATCATTCCTCAAGCCAGTAACATCAAATCAGGTGTTGGATAGGATGGGGAGCAAACGTATGAAACAGGGTGCATGATCGTGCAAGACAGGATACAGCCAACATTAACACAAAGGTGGCCAACATGCACATGGTGTGTGGCTAGGGGAAGCAGTCCATTGACACTGCCCTTATGTCACATGCGTGGGGCCGTGCATTCAATCCCCAGTTTCTCAAAACTTAAAATTTCATTTAAAAAAATGTGGTATTTACACAAAATAGGCTACTCTGCCAAAAAGAAGGATAAATGGGATTCTTTGGAGGAAAATGGATATCACAAGACCATGATATTAAATGAAATAAATCAGCATCGCATTGTTTCTATTATATGAAAAATCCAAAGTAAAATTAAGGAGCAAAATAAAATAGAGACAGTAACTAAGAGGGCGGTTAACAATTTGGAGTTGGCACGGGAATCAAGTGATAGAAGGAGGGCAAGTGAGGGGAGGGAGGCGGGATGAAAGCCTGAACTAAGTTCTGTTACTTTCATGTGCCAACTTCACGCGTGAAAGATAAATATTATGGAGTACATATATGTTCAAAAAGAAACAGGTAGGGGAGGAGAAGATGCATAAAAGGAGGTGCAAGAAGGGATAGAGTTTGAAAGAAAGAAATTGGGATGCGTTATGCACAGGCACCAGTGCTACACAAAGGAAAAAGGAAAAGGAAAAAATATGAGAAAAGGAAAAAATGGGAACAAAGTCTTCGTAAATAGGGAAGGATGGAGGGGGTGAAGGGAGGGCAGGGGAATGGGAAAAAAATAAGAACCAAGATACATCATGTACAGGTACAAGATCCCAATGATAAATGTCATTATAATGTATTCCTCAAGGTACCAATAGTCTTAATTAAAAAAAAGAATGTATTATGTCCTGCCAACATGGATAATAAATTTTTTAAATACAAAATTAAATAAATAATACCTAGCTAAATCATAATAAAATTAAGTTACTCACATAGTTGAATTTATCATATCATAGTGAGGTAAGACATAGAAAACATAGGTTGCAAAGGGGACTCTAGGAAATTGTGGACTCATGTCACTTTGTTACAAATCATACTCTGTTACTACATAACAACTAAACTATTGAAAATGTACTTAGATAAATGATCAAATATGATAGGGTTCTTTTACATAAAACATAACATGTAGGCAGTTGATAGCAGCTTATATACAACATGATTAGTTTGGGGAAATTATTACCATGATTTAAATTATACACATGATATAATATTATCCTTTCTGATTTTAATATTGTGCTTAAATTTTACACAATTGATGAACAAATGCTTGTTGCTATTAAATGGCCCTGTGCTCTTCTTTGGGATTTTATAACCAGACCATATTTCTGCCACAGTTTCTATGAAACAACTCAACTGTTCATGTTTTATGGAGTGAAAGGCAAATTTACTCACCTTGAAAATACACATTTTGAAAATATTCGTGGACTCTCAGCAGCTTCAAATATTTTCCCAAACATGAGGGTCATAGTAAGTGCTCATTTGGGGACTTGTCTGAGATTTCCTTCAAACATTTTAATGTCAAAATTTGATCTCAGATGAAAGAGTAACAGGAAATTTTCCTGAACCTGTGGCCCCAAGAGCTTGAACCTTTTAATTACTTTACGGTTGTACTTGCGATTGATAGTGAAAAGGAAATCTGTAAGTGAAGCTTAAGTTGGTCTGAGTAACCAACCTTATGCTGTGAAAGAAAACAGGCCACCTTCAAGGACTCAAGGGTCACCAGGTTTATTCGCTCTCCCATCTTGATTTCTGAAGCAGAATTGAACTGTAAGTGTGTGTGTGTTATACATAGTGTCTCCTTGCATGCTTTTGTGTGCGAGTTGTTTATGTGATACAAAATACAGGGTTCTGGCTATGATCAGAAATGGGAGGACAGGAAGAGGAGTAGGAAAGAAAAGGGATGAACAAGTTATTTTCATAGGTACCTGTTCCCCTAGATGAGTATAACAATGATGCATCACATACCTAGACAAGATTTTCTTAAAAAGTAAAAAATAAAGTATTATGGGTAAAATAAGAGAATGAACAACCAAACCAAACTGTATATGAGTGGAATGTCATTTGAAAACCATGAGAAATATCACATAAGATTTTAATTCTATGATTTCAAAAAACTCAAAATAATTTTCAAATTCGAATTGCGTAATGCAAATTTGTCACAGGATAAAATGCGTTACATTGGGCAGCCCATTCAGGACCCAGACTCCCTCAGGAGCTATTTTATTCCACATTCCTATTCCCTGTTGCTATTCCCCACCTAATTTGCTTACTCTCACACATTTAAATAAAACGTTATTTTACGTAAAATGTTATAATGTGGCATCCAAATGTTTGCCTGGGACGTCCTTTTATTTAACTATCAAGAGGGTATAATTAAACTACAACTTACAAGATATGTTTTCAGTATATTCAATCGCTTTATTCACATAATTTTTACTTTCTACTGAGATGGATGCTTTCAGTATTAGTTAACGTTCATTTGAAGGTGATGTATTTATCTGTGCCTGCATGAAATTGCAGTATCATTTTGGAGAGGATAGGATAATCCACATACTGAAAACTGCAAAGTGAACATTGTTGAGCTGATGTCAGATGAGGAAACACAGCCTCCCCAGCTGCTCCTCACCTGCAAAGCCCACCTCCTGTTTCCTATCCTACAGAGTGCGAGCACCCCGGGTATATCTCTTCTCATTCTTACCTTTGAGGTTAAGTAACTTAGATCTCAGTTTTTAAACTGTGCATTCATAAAATATCTTTTGCTCTGCAAACACTATATCCAATCAAGAGTACTTTTGAATATATGTCAAATAAAATTAAAGATACATGTTGGAATATTTTTTTAAAAATTTAAAGTATATTTAGGTAGTGGATCATGATAGAAGGACACGTGACACATCTTCTGGGAATTGTTTTCGGATATTATAAACACTAATGTTGCCCAGTTGGATCTTAGGTGATGTGTAATGTTTCCTGACCTCGGATGGTGGTATAAAAACTAAGAATTTCATCAGAATTTCCTAAGGTGAAGGAGTAATCCATGGCATAACTCTATTCTCCTGAACACGTGTAGGGAATGCCAATGCTGACCACAGAGACGAAAGTTCCACCTGCAGTACAGGGAATGCTTTGACCTCTGTACTCTAGAATCCATCCCTCAATGCTCTTGACCCCCTAACCAAATGGAAAATGGGAAATGAGGCAGCTTTGCATCAAGCCCATTGGGCCATTACCTCCCCGAAGGACAGCGAAGACAGAGAAGCAGCATCCAACCCTGAATCTTTGAAGATAAAAGAATTCCCACCCAGTGTTCTCAAATGTGGCTCTGATAACAGAAAGATCGCAATCCCTCTTTCATGCCCTAGGGAAATCAGTCCAGAGAGGAGTGTTGACATGCAGAGAATACTGTGTTTTGGTGGGACATCTGTTTTCCTGTTTATTTGAAGATTAATGAGGTCATGACTTTTTCACAGAATCCTCGTGATAAAATTAATGGCTTATGATTGAGAGGAATCCAATCACAGTTCTGAAGAAAGAAAAAACCCCAACTAATCTGCTAGATTCAAAATTTAAATCTTAGTTCATTAGGATCAAAACCCAAATATGTTTGTGATGCTTGGCAGTTGCCACATATAGTATCTGGGACATTTATTTAATTTCCAGGGTAAGTGTCTGTGATTTAAAAACCTTATCCTGGGTTCCACAGCAAATAAACCCTTATTAGTGTGCTGAAGATAGACATTATTTTGGGGATAAGACAGTATCTCAACAGAACTTTAATCTGTATTATTATTATGGTCAGTGTGGTTAAATATTATTTAAATATTAAGTTTTTGCTTAAATTCTTTTATCAGTACATTTTAGGTATACAATACATTCACATTTATCATTGGGTGCTTGGTTGTTATTTTTTCCCCATTCCCCTGCCCTCCCTTCACCCCCTACACCCCTCTCTATTTACAAAGACTTTGTTTCCATATTTCCTTTTATCATAATTTTTCCTTTCCCTTCTTTCCTTTCCCTTCTTTCCTTTCCCCTTCCCCTCCCACTTCCCCTACCCCTTTGGACCTTTCCTTCCTATTTGAAATTATCAATTATTCTGTTTTTTTATGTATTCCTTGGCCACCTGTACTCCTTTTGGAAGTGTCTATACATTTCAGGTGTTTATTTTTTGATTGGGTCTTTTATTTTGGAAGAACCTGGGTTTTTTTTATTTCTTTACATATTCTAGATGGTTTTTCTGTTTGCATATTTTTCCTTTGGTGTGCTGCGGTTCCTATCCAATGAGTTAAAATTTTCAATCATTGTTTATTTATTGCCTTTGATGGCTTTCTGTATGCATTTCTGATTTGCTCTTACATGAAACTTCTTGAAGTATAATGCAGTCCAAAATTACAGACATCTTCCTAGGGAGCCCCATAAGAGTGCTCCAACATGCACTCACAGAGCCGCTATTTCCCAGAAAAGCAACAGTTGAGCAGGTACCTCGTACCTACTTCTGTCCCCCTGTGTATCTGGTGACCTCTCCTTGAATACAAAACCTCCACAGCTACAGAGCAGTGTCTTCAGTTTCCAATTGCTCTGTGTTCTGATGTTTCTTCTCCTTTGTCTTTTGGACTACTCTGGTATAGATCAACAATGAAGTAGTGTGAAGAGTATAAGATGTGCCCTGTTACCATCTTTCGCAAGAAGTTACTATTTTCCTGAAAACTGTCCAAGATGTAGGATTTTCATTTAGAGATTCTAAAAATGAACACACCAAGAATCCGTAAGCAAGAAATTGTTTCTCAAGAAGAGTCCCATGTGCAGTGTGGTGTGGCTGGATGTCGACATTAAAAATCACAGACCTGTACCTCTCACAGAAATTTAGTCAGTGCTATTCAGATTTGTTCTATGTGTGCATTCGATCTCAATTCGTTATATGATTTAGCAATTTTATAGCTTTGCACTTTTTAGAGTTGCTGATGTAGGAGTGAATTTTCTGAGCTCCTCATTCCCCCACTTCCCAAATCCTGAAAAGAGGTAAATTTTTATAATTTTGAGCACCGTATGCTTATTGGTTGTATTGAACAATTTCTGGGGTTGCCTCTTCAATCAGTCAACATGTGAGTGCTGTCCACATAACCTGATCCGATGAACGATTCCATTGGCATTGCTTTGTTAAGATGGTGCAGGCCTATGACATGAAACAAACAGAATGTGTTCAGTATTAGTAGATAATAGAGCATTCAATGCATGGAAAAATCATAGTTTTTTTGTCTTGGGATTTTCACAAAGGTGACCTCCTCTGAACTTTGTCATTCAACCTATTTTCCCATCATCTTTAAAATCACCAGCGTATGTACCTTCCTCAATTATTGAACAATTGAAATGTTTCTGATGTCAGTTAGGAAAACAGGTGCTTTTGGAAAATGGATTCTTGGTATGCAGTGGACTTTCTGATTTCCATCACATCCCCCCGTCTTGTGGTATCTGATAAAGCATTTGTGTTGCATCACCAAAGTAAAGGCCATATGGATGTGGTCCATATTTTCTTCTCTATTCACAACTCAACCAGGAACTATGCGATTACTGGACAAGGCTGCAGCTCCTGAAACACTGGGTGTCTAGATTCTTCAAGGAAGGAAGAATGTGAGTAGATGCCACTGTGCACTGCATGTTAGAGCCTTTATGCAAACACATATGAAAATGAATGAGAAATCAAGTTATTGAATCTTTCATGAAGCCAGTATCACCAAATCAGGTATGAATGGGATGGGTCAGAAAGGTATGAGAGAGGGTTTCTGATCGTGCAAAAAAAATACATGGATTTTGAAAGAAAAGTTTATTTTAATCTTCATGATGATTTTTGATACCACAAAGACGATGTGTGAAAAATCTTGATGCCCTTACCATCTGTAAGATAACAAAAACCCATTAAAATTATTTGAGTGCATATTAATAAGATATTGGTGAGAGAGTAAAGGAAAATACAAAATCTATTGCTGGAGGAAGTATTGGCTGGACTGCTAAGCACAAATCATTTCACAGGAGCTCATTGGTGAGGGAATATTTGGGAGGTTTATGTGGAAATCATTCCGACATTTTTTCCCTTAGAATTATAAAATATTTAGCCAATGCAAGGCAACTCTATTCCCACCAGAGTTCACCAAATTTACGCGAATCTCACAGTCCACACCTCTCCATATCACTTAACCATGTCTACAAGTGACAGAAGCCCACTTGTTAAAATAGGTCAATGTTATGCTTTTCTGTTTTATATAGATATGCTAGACGAAGTCACAGAATTTCCCACACTTTATGCTGGAATATACAGTGATGAACACTTACGTCAAATACTGAAGTTAAATGGTTTGAGTCAAGCTAGATTCATGCAGTTACATTTCTACTCACCAAAGCAACGTCACAGTTTAGGGCATGTGTCTAGAGAAGAGAGAAGAGAAAAAGAAAGGGAGGATTTCAGTTCCTCAGTATTTCAATGTATTATACATGAGAGCTCAGAGAAAATTTGGTGAATAGATAATGCGGCCAAGGAACCACAAATTTCTTTCCTTCCCATGTACATTTTTCATGCTACTATAAGCATAACAGTGACTGTACCTGCTGGGGTGACACATCTAAAGTTTTCCATTGTGATTCCCTTTTCTGCAGTCAGCTGCACACACTTCTGCAGGTCTTCCTCACTCAGGTTGTCTCCTTCCTTGCATTTCATGGACGATAAGGCAGAGGTGACTTTTAGATGCTGGATAATTCTGAGGTGTCCCCTGGTCACCCTGTGCTGTCACTTGGTAAACCCTACGTTATTGGCCTTCCCTCTTTTCCAGCCAGCAATATGATCAAAGCAGTTCATTCCCAAATGGCTTGAGGACACTTGATGGGCACTGAACCTCAACCACTTTCCAGTTCTTTATTTATGGAACCCACTAAAGGTCATTCTTTCGGTGAGCTTCATCACTCCCAGATACTTGAAGATCTCCAAAACCTCTCCGAGGCATGGTATTTGGGCCTTGCAGATGTGAATTTTTGAACACCTTGCCTCTGTCTATAATCCAAAATCCATTTCTTATTTTTCATTCCACAATGAAATGAGAAATAGTGATGTGAAATTTTACCCCAGCATATCACCCTTGTCATCTCTGCCATGTGCAAACTGAAATGAAACCAAACTACCAAAATCTTCTTATTTGATGAAAAACCATTCCACCTCCCAGCACCTGAGTTATACCTGTAATATAAGAAAGGTTCAAATGCACCTAGTCGAGATCCTGTGGATGTGAGCAGGAGTCATGTTGGCTGAGCTGCCTGAGAGCGCTGTGCTGACACAAACAGCCAGGACTCCTGGAGAGAAGCTGCTGAATGCACATTTCACATCTCTGTTTCCAGGGAGAGACATGCTGACTCTACTTGCACTACACCTGCAGTCTGCCCGTGGGCCATCTAGAATGCAGGATGGATCTTTGCAGGAATCCTAGGGGATTTGTTTAGGAATGTCATGTGATAGATCCCCGTAGAGGATGAACTTCTTTATTGTCAACATTCAACAATATAGATACTGGATTTCAATCAAGGTGATGGTAGCTTTTTGGATGCCATTATCACCAAATAATGTTTGCATTTACTATCTGCCCAAATGAAAAATAGGTAATATCAATGCATGTTGCACTACATGTAGTCACATGTGATACTTACCAAGAGCTAATGTCACATGAGTTTTTTTCTCCAGATCTGCCCTGAATCACAGCATAAATCAACAGGGTGTTGTCTGAAGCCACGTAAAATTCAAAAATGATGTTACCTCCACCTGTGATAACAGCAGGTATGGGGAAAGGTCAACTGATTAGTATTTTCTCCTGTGCTGCTGCTCTACATCCTAAATCTTATCTGGATCCTTTGTGTTTCTGAAAGGCCCATCTTCATTTATCTTCTCTGCACTGTCAGCTGCTAAGGTGAGAGTGGCCCAAACAGGAAGTGGGCCTCTGTTCTACTTCACCTAAGCAAAACTGTTATATTCTTTGTGTGCCTATTTCCACAGAACAGAAATCAAAAGATATCAAAACTCATTGAGCAATTCACAGTTGTGTTCCTCACTTTGGTGGGTCATGTAAAATTCAAAGACAACACAGGTTCACATGGGATCCATGGAAGTGAGAATTGTTCTGAAACTTCACCAGGTGTGGTGGAGATCCCAATCTATCATCGCAGAGAATTACATTTTCATATGTGGGGACAAATAAGGTAAGAAATAATGTGGAGAGTGGAATAACAGGGATTTAGCTTAAAGCAGATGGAAATGTGTGGCTGAGATTCTCATCGAATCTAATGGATCCACATAAACTCGAGTGAGAAACATGTGCACACACACACACACCCCTCTAATTTCCCCCAGGGGACCCCTACCCTTGGTGCCTGTGAGGGGTTGATCTCAGATGGAGAATCATGATCACCACAAACCACACAGAACACATTAGCAAGCGGCAGAACCTGCATCCTGTTGGAGTTGTCTGTCCTCTCTCTTCTGAAACAACTCACTAGAAGTGAGTCGTCAGAGAGAATTTGAATGGGTAACACCTTTACAGCATGTTTTCCCTTGCACTGAATGAACCAAGCGTTTTCATTTGAAGATCCCGTTTACATCCTCTGATGCATCCTGCTTGGAAGAGATGAGCTGGATTTGGCAGTGTTTTGTTTACTAATGAGATTATTAGTAAGTGAGGCTCAGTTTTGCTGTATAAGCGAACTTAGCTATGAGAGAGAACAGGCCACCTTCAAAGGTTCAAGGTTAGCCAGATTTATTTGCTCTCCCATCCTGACTTCTGAAGATCAGGGTTAGACACTGCTATCTTATCTTTTTAATTAAGTTTATCACTACACTTTAGGGGTACAATATGCTGACATTCATCATTGGGGATTTGCACCTTTACATAATCTCTTTTGGTTCTTATTTTTCCCCATTCCCCAGCCCTCCCTTCAACCTCTCCACCCTATTTACAAAGTCTTTGTTTCCATTCTTTCCTTTTCTCATATTGATTCCATTCCCTTCTTTGCTTTCCCCAATTGAGAGCCACCTTAAAACTACTTTCCAGATGTAAAAAAGGTCTCTCTCATTTTTACAAATTTCTTTTCAGAATCATTACAATAACTGCAATTCATTCAGAAGAACCACAGGGCAGTTTGTGTTACAATCAGAAAACATATTTCAACCAAATATACTTTTTCCTCTCCTACTCTGTTTAGAAATCTTTACTAGGTCCATCAATACCTTTTTTTTTTTTTGCCCAAACATTTAATAAATCTTTTATTTGCCAACTTTGGAAGATTTATTCTTGCTTCTGGTTGCTAGGTCTCTTACCCATGTCCTTTAAACCCATCTCCTTGTACTCTTCCATTGTGATGAGTTCAAATTATAACAAACACTTGCCATGATTTTCAAGCCAAACACCAGGAGTATGCTAGCAAATCTAGGCTACCATTCACTTTGAAGGTCCTCCGCATAGCAAAAAGCAAAAACAGATGGATGCTTAATGATGTCTAATATAAAAATAAGGATGGATCTTGAATTGAGTCTATGAGAGCATAGTAGTAGCAAAAACCAAAACAAAACCCTGAAGATCAATGGGACAGATAACAAGATGCAGAAACAACTCCAAATACTCTCAGCCACCTCATCTTTGACAAAGAGCCCAAGCATCTCTCCCTGGAAGAAAGACAGCCTCTTCAATAAGTGGCACTGGGAAAACTGGCTCTCCACATGCTGAAGGTTAAAATGAGACCCAGAATTCTCCACATACTCTAAACTAAAATAAAAGTGGATCAAAGCTCCAAATTTTAAAGTTGAAGCACTAAATTTACTGAAAGATAGAATAGGACCATTGGAGACATTTGTGTGGGCAAAAACTTTATGAACAAATCTCTGATTGCACAGGAAATATTACAAGTCAGCAGTGACTAGGTTCTCCTCTTATTAAAAAGCCTTTGTACAGCAAAAGAAATCAACAACAGAGTGACAAGTCCACCCAGAGAGTGAGAAGTTTTTGCCAGTGGTTCCTCAGATAAAGGACTACTACCTAGAATATATAAAGAACTCAAATAAATCAAACCCTCTGAATTTAAAGACCCATTCCAAACCTGGGCATCTGAGATAAATAGATACTTCTCAGATAAAGAGGTAGAAATGGCAAAGAAATACATGAAAAAATTCTAAACATCCCTGGTCATTTGAGAGATGCAAATTAAAACAGCACTGAGATTTCATCTCTCTCCAGAAAGAATGACTATTATCAAGAAATCGACCAACAACCAATGCTGGCAGAACTCTGTTGAAAATGAAACCCTTGTTTATTGTTTGTGAGAGTGTAGACTTATGTAACCACTGTGAAAATCACTATGAAGATTCCTCAAAAAACTAAAACTGGAGCTTCCACTTGACCCAGCTATTCCCTTTCTTGATATCTTCCCAAAAGAAGTAAAAGCATCATACCACCATGATATATGCACACCCATGTTTATAGCAGCACAGTTTGTAATAGCTAAGTCAAGGAAACAGCCCAAATGCCCATCAACTGATGAATGGATAAAGATATGTTTTTTTAAAATATATATGCAATGAAATACTACTCTGCCATAAAGAAAGATAAACTTGAGACTTTCATAGGTAAATGGATGCACCTTGACACCATAGTCTTAAACAAAATGTATCGGACACACATGCTTAAATATTGCACATTTTCCCTGGTGGGAAAAGCCAAAAGAGTAAATAAGGGCCAAAACGTATAATAGATGTTAGAAAATAGAAAGAAAATGCTCAAGCAGGAAGGGGGAAAATGGAGGGGAGAAGGGGAAAGAAAGGAAAAGAAAACAAAAAAGAGAATAGAAGAAAAATGGAAACAATGCTTCTATAAATAAGGATGGACAGAAGAATTGAAGGGAGGGAAGCAGATGGAGAAAACAGAAAAATCAAGATATATCATGTACAGGGCTGGGGATTTAGCTCAGTTGTTCCACTGCCTGCTTTGCAAGTACAAGGTCCCGAGTTCAATCTCTGGTATAAAAAAGAAAAAGATATATCATGTACAGGTACAAATTCCCTATAATGAATATGATCGATATGCACATCTGAAGTGTACCAATAAAATTAATTTAAAAAATAAGGGCACAATTTATTCACCAAAGAACAAAAAGTAACCAGCACGGGGGTTTTTGAAAATATTGAAAAGATCACTACCTCGTAATTCAGTGGTCTCAAGGTTGACTGTGTACCCAAAAGAAATGAGTCAGTGTTTTGAGGATGTATCTCCACCCCATGTCCATTGTAAAACTATTTCAATGGCAAGGACTGGGAAAAAGCCCGAGTGTCCATCATCAGATGAAAGGAGAAAGACAGATGCTGCATGCACACATTGGAATATAATTCAACGGAGAAAAGGAAAGAAATCCTGTATTTCGGACGACATGGGTGAGAGTGGAGATCATTACGTCCCCTGAACACCATGAGACACGTACAGGCAATGAGGACCTGATCTCCCTTATGCGCAGTCTACACATGTTCAACTGGTAAAGCTGAGGATAGGTTATTGATCACCAGATGAAGGGGATAATGGTAAATTGGAATGCCGGGAGGAATGGGGGAAGGTCACTTAATAGTTTCAAATCATGCTTCAGTCAAAGAAAGAAGTTCCATGGTAACGTTAGGCAACATTGGATTCTTGATTGTTAGGTACCATATATTTTGGAAAACAAGCATCAAGTATTTTGAATGTTTTCTGCAGAAAAACTTGATGAGTATTTGAAGAGACAAATATGTTTAGAAGGTTGCATGAATAATTTCACAGATCAAACCCTTCTCTCATCTGTGACCCTTGTATTTGATTATGCAGTTGCTTATTTGTCTTACTCACACTCTGTTCATCATAGTTAGACTTGGTTTAGCTCTAACAGCATACCCTATGATTCCACATTTCTATTCTCAAAACTGTGTTTTCTTTAAAGAGTTACTACGAATCCTTACAGTCTTGAACATTCCATTGGCCTTGTTTCTTTTCTTTCCTCCCTTCCCTGTTTCACAGGCCACTATGCTAAGCAAATTTATTCCTTGCATGATTGAGAAACACGCTCCTTCTACATCCTGATATTGTAAATTGTTTGGAAGTTTTCCCCTTAAGATATTTCATAGAAGTATTTAGTAGGAACAGAGTGCCTATCGAAGGGTCACAAAGCTTTGACTGGCATGAATGTATCAGTGTAAACATCAAAAGATAGCAGAAAAGCAGGGGGGAAACTAGGACTTCGGGGGAGAAGGTGAAGGAATTTTGTGAAACTCTGAACAGTGAGATTCAGATATGCCTGAGTGAGTTCCAGAATGAATGAATGATCTTGCTGTGCTAAAATCACTAATCACACTAAGATGATTTGTGCATCGGACTTACCCACGGTAAGTCTGTGGTAGATGTCACTAGGAACCTGAGGAAATTCAACTTTAATTCCTGACAGACGGTCAAGCAAAAGAATTATTTCCTCCACCGATGCTCCCTGTAGGATCCACAGATTCTCGTAGCCGGGTGGAGTTGTGTAAATTGAGCTGCGAGACATTTCCTCTGTCTTATTCCTTACCAGTAAACACTTTCTCTTCATTTCCAATGTCACATAGGAGGGCAGGGAGCAGGATTTTGAGGGATAGTAATCGTGATTAGTTTATTACATTAATAACATTTTTCAAATTGAAATATTCACTGTCTATTTCAATCCCTTCTCATAGCTGGGACAAGCCCAGTGGCCACTTCTCCAATTCAAACCAAAAGGATCCAGTTGGTTTCCTCAGATTTGGGTGACTTTTCTTGAGAGAATAATTTGCAGGATTGTTTTATATACTCACTTAATTTCCAGAATTAGGAAATGGTGGTCTGAAAATTTTATAACGTGGCACATTTTAGGGATGTTTGTTGGAAGAGAAATTCTTCTGAGCTCCTTACTTGGTGGTAACAGCATCTTAAAACAAATGATGTCTAGTTCTGACTGCTGTTCATGTACAGCTGTTCCTTTCCTTGGACAGGGTCCTACTCTGGAGTTCAAGCTGGCCTTCAGTGCACTATGTGGCCCAGGCTGGCCCCGAACTCGAGGAGGGTCTCTTGAGTATCTCCTTGACTCGCCACATAAGACTCTTATAATCACCGGGTCACTATTTTCACAAAACAGAACCTGCATCTCATTGGAGTTGTCTTCCTCCTCTTCAGGAGCTTGGAGTAAGTGTGATGTTGCAGAGAATCTGGCTTATTTTACAGTCCTCCCTCGGCCCCGTCCTACTGAATGAACCAACTGTTTTTCATCTAAAGAGCGAATTTACACTTCCTCCATGCACTCTGCTTGGCAGAGATGGGCTGCTCATGGCAGTGTTTTATTTTCTTAAGGAGATTAGCTGTAAGCAGTACAAAACTTGACCTGGGTAACCGAGGTTACCCTGTGAGAGCAAAACTCATAGTCTGTGTATCAAGGGTAGCAATATTTATTTTCTTTCAAACCCTGGTTTCTGAATGACAGGTGAACTACAAAAATGAATGTCATCAACTTCTAAGGAAATAAACTTGGTGTTACTTTCAATAGATAAAAATGCTATCCATTTACTTCTTTACAAAACATTACTTCCGGCATCATTATAATAAATCTGTATGAACAATACCATTCACAGAGGGTTCTATATTATATCTGAAATCAAATTTCAACAACAGCGCTTTCTTGTTTACTACCTTATTTATGAAGCTCTCCCAGGTCTACCGATGCCATTGCTTTGAGGCAAATGTGTAACATCCAGCACTGGAAGAATTGACTGTAATCACAGTTAGATGAAGGTGATGTCTTGTAATTGGAACGGCTATTCTCCCATCTGTTTGTCATACTTGTAATTTTACCCTTAACATGGCTTCCACACTTAGCTGACATAGCCTGAAGGGCAAGTTGACTTCTTCTGAGCCCGTCTTTGTATTCTGATAGGTAGCTTCTCTGTCTCTGGATACCTTCAGTGCAGAGCTTGAAAGAGAGTGAATCTCCATAGCGGAAAAGAGATTTGCAGTCAAGGAAAACAGAATAATCGGTCCCCTAATATTTATTTATGTTTTATTATTATAATATTTATTACAGAATACTAGGAAGAGAACCCAGTACTGCTTTGGCAGCCGTTATTTTACTTTTTCAAAACTTTGATTCTGGGTCTCACTGAAGGGCCCAGGCTAGGCTGGAATCTGCGATTCTCCTGCCTCAGTTCCCCACAGTGCTGGTAGTAGAAGCTGTATCATCAGGCCCATCGTGAAATGTTTCCTAAATATACACAATGACTCCTCTGGAAATGTCTAGACTCTGGCAACTGAAGGTACAGCTGTTCTATTCCAATGTGGCCAACGAAGAGGCTGCGGTCTGTAATTATAGTAGGTAAGTGGAAAGGCACTCACTGGAAGTGAGAGAAGGATACATGAGCTGTAGGTATATATTTTAGCTTCATCTTCAGTATGAGTAATTGGGATGTAAGGGAAAATTGTGCCAATGACTTTGAAATATTTCTTTTATGTCTCCTAATCTCCAATGCATCAGAAAGGTCCTACTTATACATCTGGTGCTGCCAGTCTCATTAGTAAGAAAACGGAACACACTACACAGCACATGACTGCCAAGCAGGAAAAGAGGAGATGTTAAGGATGAAGGTCAGAGGAGGAGCCATGGGTTCGCTCCAGGTCATGCCAATGTAGCAGTGCCATGGAAGGGGCGTCAGTTCAGCCTCCCTTCAGTGTCTCCCCTGCCCTGATCTGCTGAAGAAGAAAGGCGAATCCCACATGATGCAGATTCTGCTGCTTGCTCTTGCATTCAGGCTCGCTTGCGCTGAACAAGTTGAGCCTTCACAGGTAGCTCGGACAAATTGCCTTGAGTGAGGTGTCCTGTGTGTGTGTGTGTGTGTGTGTGTGTGTGTGTGTGTGTTCTCTCTTTTTTTCCATAGTTAAGTCAAATTTATAAACTTATTTTCCATGTATGTTTGTATTCTTATATAACTATTTAATTCTTCCAAATCTTTATATTCTCCTTTCCATCAGATTGGTCTCTGACCCTAACCCGAACCCTAAAGCAAGCATGGATCAACACGATCCCATGTATGTTTCTCAGCTGAGCTGAAGTAGTGGAAATGATTGTGGTGATGTCAGTGAGATGTGAAGAAATAAATTCACTAACCTTCCTGATGGGAAATCGCCATGGTAGATGAGTGGCGAGTGGCACATCATTGCACTAGCAGCTAATAATTCAGAAAAGATGGAAGAGAACGGGGACCTCAGAGCCTATTGGCATCACGTGCACTGTATTGAAGGATGTGCCAAGATCTCCATCAGATTTTTTGTCAAGTAAGCCAAATTCAGTCCCATGAAGAAAACCAAATCCCCCAACAACTGTTGTCAACTGTTGACGTGTGATCTGTGTCTCGCACGAAAATGAACAGGGAGGAGGACAGAAGTGAGCTTCGCATTTGCAACATCACCGTGGAGTTGGAAACCTCAGACCTGCACCTTGTGTGTAGATGTAGATATGTCTATGCTTATTTCTATGTCCATTGGTCAAGTCCCATGCCTATAAAGGTCTCTCCCAGCATTACAATATCTACCTATTTGAATCTGCCTCTTGAAAACTGTCACAAGACCGAAAAGAATTTGAAGAGTTGCCCTGTGAATAAGGCTTGAATGAATCATCTCGCCACAATCAGGAACTGAGCACCTCCCTAGTAGCAGCATGGAGCTCCAATAGAATGGACACCTGAAACATGGCCATGAATTTCAGCAGCTCTCATGGATGATAAGTCTTGGAGATCCTCAAGGGGAGAGAGGGGGTGGATGAGGAGTAAAGAATATTTTGTATTTGTATTTCAAGTTCAATGGGGTATGCAAAGAGTCTGTGGTTCTGGGAACAAAAAGAGAAGAAGATGGCATTTTCCTTGGACACTGTGAATACCTGGTCTTGTAGGGTGAGTGTAGGACTCCACTCATGGTGGGCTGCCAGTTCACACATGTAGCTCCAACCACATATCTAGATGTCTCAGTTCTAGAAGAGTTTCTCCTACTAATTACTAAAGCAACCTTGGAAAATCTACTGAAGCTCCTAGCTATTTGCAATGTTATCCATCTTAGATGTACACATGGGACATTAGTATAAATGACAGCTGAGGATGAGTCACAGAATGCAGGTGAATTGTTTTCAAGAATCATGGTGTGAGTTTAAATTTTAAAACCAGGAACCACCCTCAAAATCATCCCCCTCACTTCAAACACATTTATAAACATCGTTCAGGAAGCCACATGCAGCATGCCCACAATGCTGAAGTCACTTCAGAGAAAGAACTTGCAGAACTGCTTCAGAAAGTGGAAAGAATGGCATAACAAGCATGTTCCATGAAAGGGGAGGATTGGAGGGGGGGGGTTGAGACAATGTGCCTTTTACTGTGCTGCATTCTTCACAATACTTAGACAAAACTTTCACACTAGTTTTGAACACTCCATGCAGAGAATCTAATTTGGGAGCTTAAGGAAATAGTTAAATTTGATCTAAATAATCAAATTTCATTCGAATTGTTTTCCTACTTGACTGATAAGACCACTGTTTCATTTAGAATTTCTTTCAATTTGAAAAGGTGCTTAATAGAGAAGCCACTTCAGAGGTATAGCCTGATTACATTAAATCTCAAGTTTAAAGTTAAAACAACAGTGAAAGTATGCAATTTGACTTGCACATAACTTCAACTTACCATGACACCCAACTAGAGAAATAATGGGATCTTCTATGCATGTGATTTCAAGTGATTTTCAAAACCCAAGCCCAGATTATGAAGTGGAAAAGCGCTGAAAAGTTTCATTGTCTGGAACAAAATGTACACTGCACATTTCTAAATTTAGCATGAAAAACTTTTTATTTATATAAATACAATGACTGCATCAGGATGAACTGGAACTCTAATTTTATCACTTTCATGTCCAATATTTTGTACTAGTCATCATTACTCATCATATACTACATCATAATGTGGTAAGTTTAGAGTGTATGTTAACAGTAATATGGTGTATGTTAATGTATATCCATGGAGTTGTATAAAATATTTGTTGTGCCACCTAACTGAGTGATACAATTCCTGACATTTTAAGAATTGGCATCAATGTGCTGATTGGGAAGAGTAAGAGTTTCCACCTGTCACCTATCTATAGATCTTACACCAAGAATTCAGGCATCATGAACACCATGTGGTATACTAATAGTCATGAGTCTTGAGGGCTGGAAAGGTTCACAGTGTCAAGAGGATAGTATGCAAAATGTGTTCTTCGGTAGCTCTCACAACTGATTGTAATATGTTACAGGAATGTTTGTGACATAGGTTATAGTTGAAGAAAGAATCAATACTAGTATGTTACAAATGAGACATGTTGAATAAAATAGGAAAGCATTGACTACTGAGTTGTGACATAATTCTTTTCTCAATTTTAGACTTGGGGAAAAACTATTTCCAAGTTGTCAGGACAAAGGTGACATCATAGCATTTTATAACATCAACGTGGACACTGCAGAAAGGGAAACATGTATGCTTGTCACTAGAGGTAAGTATGGAAGCATTTCCCATGCACGGCAGAACAACCACAAAGAGGGGCCATGTGTGTTCTCCAGGCAGAGGCAAGCATGTTGTGCATTATTTAGATAAGCTCTCAGGATAGGAATGTGTTCACACAGGAGATTTCAATTTACACTTTGATGAAGTCAAACCTCACAGGAAGATGTCAGTGAAATTGAAAATATGCATTCCCTCTGGGGACCTATCGAAGTGCTGTCTAAAATACACTGGTATAATTGGGCTATGCCACCTAAAGGGGCAAGATCTAAAATTTAACTCAGCAGACTCAATTGTGTGCTGTAGCCATCACTGTGTTCCTTTCTACTTTAAAACTTTACATTGTCGTAATTATTCAACCCAGGAGAAAATTACTTTTCTATAAAGAAACAGCACATCAGGTTCAGCTTCTCAGACAAAATGTTCTCTGAATTTGAATGATTATGATTACTGAGAATTCTCCATGGGATGGGTACAAGCATTTGTCCTGCCCTGGAACTAGATCAATATTTCAGACGGATAAATGATTGATAAGAGTGAAGGAGATTTGGTATATTTGCTTTTCTGCTTCTCGGTGATAAAATGACAGTGACTGTTGCTCTTTCAGAACTTGGGGTCATTCTCCCATCTCATTTGATTCAGGATCCAGAACGCCAGGGATTGGAGAGAGAATTTAGGCACAGTGCAATAGGCAGCCCACGTTTTGCACAGACTCACGGGGGTCCCATATAGCCTTCTCCATGCCCTGGACGTGTTTGGAAACTGCACAAGTTTTGGGGGTCCTGAGGTTCACAGCACGAATGAACTTTTGTGTCTGCAGTAGTCTTAAAAACTGGAAAGTGATGCGACATTCAGCCTCTGGACTCCACTCAGTGTCACTTCAGATTTCTCCGCTGGAGAAGCGGAGGGTGTGGGTGGTGGGATTCCCCAGTTCACCCCAGCACAGCCTGGGTCAGGGGTGCTTTAGAAACCAGGTGGCATCCTCAAGCGCATGGGCTCTGCTTTATCTTCCAGGAAATGCAGAAGGAAGAGATTTTCTGACACCGGAAAAAAAGCAGAAATTAGTCGAAGTGGCTGGAGAAAAGGATATTCCAGCAGAAAACACAAGGTATCTCAGCCCCTCAAGTACAGTCACCCCACTGCTTTCCAGGGTCCCAAAATGAATCTGGGGTGAGAACGTAATCCGTGCAATCATTGCTGTGGAGTTAATTCCAGCAATGGGACTTTATTTAAATCGTTGACATAAATCCTCAGTTGCGTTGAATACCTCCGCAAACTTGGTTTTCTCTTTTGTTTTCCCTCTTCATTTTCCTTCACAGATACCTGCCCAAATTAACGATATTTGGGTGAGTAGAAACATGATGTTGATAAATCCTGATAGTTTCATTTCTGTGGACTTTTTCTGTAGAATATCTGGCATGTGAAATAGGTGAGTAGTCCATCTTTATTTATACCATGACTGTACTTACTGCACGTGTGTAAACATAGCAAAAACAACAAAAATCCAGTAAGAAAAACAGGACTTTTCCATTGTGGGGACAAAGTGAGTGAATTTTGTGAATTTCAGTTATTTTAGCTCAATGAATCCAGATGAAGCCTGGTGAATTGCAGGGTGAATCAAGAATCCTAAAGTCCCAAAGTTTTTGGTAATTCGAGATAAGAGTATAGAGGACCTTTACAGCAGGAGCTTATCTGTAAATGTCACTGACTTGTTGAGATCAATATAGAGCTTGTAAGCTCTTGCAGTAATGCTGGCACAGGGTCATGGAAAACTAGGACTCTCCTAACAAACGGCTCCCTGTAGAAGCCACACATGCAATGCAAATACAGAGACCCACGAAGTGACCTGTGTTTGATGTTCTCTCTTCTTTATTACCCATGCAGAGATTGCACTTTTCATTTCTGTCCTGATGAACATGATGAACCACAGCTACAGTTTGATAATTTTCTTTCTTTTGCTTCCTCACAGGTGAAGATGAGGCAGGAGGGTTTGCGTTGTCATTCTCTCAGAGTTATCTGAATCATGAGTATGATGATCCAGTGGTCTTCTCTTTTCAATTATATTTCCTTCTTTCCCACGAAGCCAGGACCCATGACTTTTCCCTTCTTGTGCATCTGCATCCTACATGAGATTTCTGAATTCTAATTGATTAAATAAATTGATACAATGTGCAAACCTGCATGTCGTTGAAGAAAATTACTGAATACATAGTGTCCAGCTATTAAAAGAAACTGGGTCTGTGATAGTACGGGAGATGATATTTTTTAAGAACGATTGTAGAGTGCCCTGAGTAGAGTGGAAAATGTGAAATACATCATGAAGGACTCAGAGTTTCAGGTTGCAGTGAGAGATAGGGCAGGACTTCTGAATTTGTGGAAAAAAGACATGGGAGAGGTTTTGGAAACCCAGTGCAAAAGTGACAAACTGATGTGAGGAGACAAAGCTTTCTGCAGTGATATTAGAAAACGTTGGAATAGTTTCAAGCTACTGCCACCAAACATACAAGTAAATCGTGACAATATACATAACACAAGAACAATTCCAGTAAATCAGATTCTAGATCTGTTAAAGTATATCAACTAAAACATCCAACTTGTCTACAATAATAAAATATGGCCAAATATGGCAAGAAAAAGAATATAAGTAATCAAAAGGTATTGAAATGAGCAGACACTTATCAGAAGGAGAAATACAAATGGCCAATGGCCAATGAATATATGAAATAATATTTAACATTACTGGCCATTAGAGATGTGCAAATTAAAACTGTATTGATATAATCTTATCCCAGAATGAATGGCTATCATCAAAAAAAATCTAATAATAACAAATGATGTTGAGGTTGTAGAGAAAAGGGAGGTCTTCTACACTGATGGTGGGAATGTGAACTAGTAAATCACTATGGAAATCAGTGAGGAGATTCATCAGGACCCTAAAAACAGAAATTCCATTTTATCCATGTGTCCTTGGTTTCTCTAGAGGGAAACCGGAGACCCCAGAAAGTACTGACTTTTAAAGAAAGAAAAGGAGGCAGCCTGGGGGAAGATCAGCAGTTTAATTCCTCTGGCACTATTTGACAATCACAAAGGGAAGAACCAAGGCTTTTATACATGTAGGAAAGCAACTTAGTTATTCTGGCTATTGTCTTTCTGATTTTAACCTCTGGACTTAACCAGTGACTTTAAGTGACTCATAAAAGCTACAGGCAAATTCACAAGTCCCCTGTTTCCATTCACCAATCCCATACATCAAAGAGCACACCACAGCCCTCTTCTTATCAGATAGTATCAAGAGAGCAGGAGGACTTTAGCCAAAAATCAAGCCCACCAACCCACCATAAACATCACAGATGTGTGTAGTGAATCGTATCTCTCTTACCACCCATAGAGTCATTGGGTCGCAGTCCTTTGATCCCAGAAAATGGTAAATAAGAAAACTAGGAAAACCAGTTTTTCTCCTGTGAGACTTTTACAAGGTCTCAAAGTTTTCTGGCGTTCTTTTAACAAACAGACTTGTGGAATTTCCCAGAAAAGGCTTAATTCTCTTAATTAACAAACTTCTTGTGATCTATTCTTACAACTAGATAGCTGAATTCTACCATTTCCCACACCCATGTATCCTCTTTTTGAAGGTATCTTCTCCCAAGACTTAAAATCATCATATCGCAAGGATAGATGCATATCAATGTTTATAGTAACACAGTTTATACTAGCTAGATCTTGCAAACAGTATATGTATCCATAATCAGATGCATGGGTAAGGAAAATTAGGTATTCATACACAATTGAGTACTACTCTACCATACCCAAACTGAAACTTGAGGGATTTGTGGGTCAATGGATGCAATATTAGAATATACTTTTAGGAAAAATAAATCACACAGAAGTTTATATGTCATGTAATTTCTCATACAGAAACTCAAGACACATGCAAATGTAGTGCAAAAAAAGTAGATAAACAGGAAATAGGAGTTAAAACAATTACTCCACATAATTTCTATTGTTTCAAACATGTTTTAATATATATGCTAATTTGTTTGCTTCTTACCTGAAAGTTCAGTGCTCTTGTCTGTTTTCTTTGAATTTATTTGTTGTAAAATCTTTGTTATCTATGTCTAGTACTCTGAGTAACTACTTTGATGATAATGATACATAGTATTCTATTGTTACTCTCAATATTTTAGTATGACATTTTTTAAACTTTTTCATAAAATAAAAGGATATGGTTAGAATAATGAAAGAAGACTATGAAGAAAGGTAAAAGAAACAACTTTAAACTAGAAAACATGTTATATAAGAGATATTGGAAACACTAATTCATCCGTCAGTGCTATGAAGGAAACTGGGTTAAATTCTACAATTTAAACAGAGTGGCTGAATGAATAAAATATGAGCAGATTACAGATTGCTTATAAGAAACGTCCTTCCTCTCTATCAACACACCTAGATGGAGAGTAGGTGGTTGGTCTTTCTCGGCTATTTTGAATAATGCTAAATTGAGCGTGGAAGTGGGCCAGTGTTTTGACATGCCGATTATCATTTCCTTGGGTATGTGTAAAGTATGTTTTTCATGGACGAGATACAAGACATCCTTAATTTTTCTAGAAACCTCCATCTTGCTTCTGTTAGCTAATCATAACAGAGTACCTGAGAAAATACATGTAAAGGAGAAAGAGTGCATCATGGGCTCATGTTTTTAATAGGTTCAGCTCCTGGTAAGCTGAATGCAATGTTTTTAAGGCCTGTGGTGAAAGAACATCATAGACAGACTAAAATGGGTGAATAATAAAGAGGGAAATTCAAGTTGAATTTAAAATCTCTGTACGTTAAAAATCCCAGACCAAAGTTCATTGCTCAACTTTACCAGAACTTTAAAGATCAACTCACCCCAAAACACCTTAAAATACTCAGAGTAATAGAATTGGAAGTATCTCTTTCATTTTTATGATGTCTATATCACTCAAGATACTCAGCAATAAAGAGACTATATAACCTAGATGAATATAGATACAAAAATCTTCCATAAAATTGGTATAAACAAAAGTCACCAATGTATTAAATGTGTCATGGCCATGGTGATGTTAGGGTCAATCCAGGTTGCAAGAATGATACAACATATCCAAATCAGAAATCTTTATGCACTGCATAAATACAGTCAAAAAGACAAACTACATGATAAGTTTGCTAAAAGCAAAAATCCCTTTAAAAGGGGGCATCATTGCTTTTTGATGAAATCCCTGAAGAAACAAGGTATGGAAGGATCTTAGCTCAACCTAGGAAAAAGTACTTATGATACACCCTCAGCCAGGATCACACCGAATGGGGAAAAACTAAAAGGAGTTCTGCTAAACTCAGAAATGAGGAAGAACATTCCTTTCCTATTCAATCTAATACTTGAAATTTTAACAGAAGCCCTTAGGAAAGAAAAGGAAAAAGTAACAAAAGGAAAAGCAAGAAGTCAAAGTCTTCTGGTAGAGCACACGATATTTAGAAAGGCCTAAATAACCCACCAAAAAAATTACTAATATCTGATAGACTAACTCAGTGAAGCAGTGGGAAAGACTATCACTATACAAATGATTAATTACTGATTGGCTTACCAGTTAAAAGCAGTGGAGAAAGATCAGGAGAATAATTCAATTCACAGTAGCTTACATATAAATGAGATATCTAATAATGAACTTGAGCAGAGAGGCGAAGGTTGTCTACAATAAAAATTATGGGACTTTGAGGAAATTGAACACAAGAAGTTGAAAAGAAGTTATGTGTTCACAGAATGACACAAAATTGTCGTTCACTAGGCCTGGTTCGTGATAGTGGTCTACACAGTCAATGAAATCCCCATCAAAAGGCCAAACAACAAGATTCTGTGAAGAAGCAGAAAAAAGAGAAAACTGAAATTCTTATGAAACACAAAAGATCCAGAGTGGCCAAGCTATTCTGAACATGAAGAACAGTGCTGGAGTTATCCTGGTTTGAAAATATATGACAAAACCGAATTTAAAAAGATACAACTAGTACAAGCATAAAACCTGATGACTAGACCCATATTAGTGAATAGGATACACCAAAACAATCTGTAACAGATACAGCTTTTGAATCTTGACAAATGTGATAAAAATGAACATAAGAGAAATCATTTTTCTTCAATAGATGGTGCTGTGAAAACTGGATTACTGTATGTAGAAGATTTAAACTAGATCTCCATCTCTCGTCCAATAATGAAACAAGCTCAAATGTGTCCAAAACTTCAGCCTGAAATTATGGAACCTGTAGAAAAAAAGATCAAATATGTTTTTACTCTGTTGGTGGTTTCTTTTGTCTTGCAAAAGTTTTGTAATATGATGAAACTCCAAATGTTGGTTCTTTTAATATTTCCTGTGTGATTGGGGTTTCTTTCATAGAGTTTGATGTCTTCACCAATGTCTTCAGGAATTTTACCTATTCTATATTCCAGCAGATGTAGTGCTTCTGTTTTAATATTTAGACCTTTGATCCATTTTGATTTTAGTTTAGTGTGTGGTGAGAGATTATGCATCTAAGTTTAATCCTGGGCATGTGGAGAGCCAGTTTTGCCAGCACCATTGATAAAGAGGCTGAGTTTCTTCTAGAAAAAGTGTTTGGTCCCTTTATGGAAGAGAAGGTGGCTGAGTGAATTTGGAGCTGTTTCTGCATCTTCTAATCTGTTCCACTGGTCTTCAGGTCTTTTTTTGTTTGTTTTTTGGCATCACCATGCTATTTTAATCTCAGTAGCTTTGTAGTATAATTTCAGATGAGGGATTGTGATGCCTTCTTTCTTCCCTTTGTTGTTCATTCCTTTGTTTTTGCTATTTTAAGACTCATCTGGTTACAAATAATTAGGATTGTTTTCTCTACTCCTGTGAGGTATGCTATTACTATTTTGATTGGGATTGCATTAAATCTGTATAATAATGTTGGAAGAACAACCATTTTCACTGTTTTGGTTCTGCCTACCCAAGAACAAGGGATATCTTTCCATTTTCTGATTTACTCTTTGATCTCTTTTTTCAGAGTTCCATAGTTTTCAATGCAAAGGTCATTTGTTTCCTTTGTTAGATTGATTCCCACTTATTTCACTTGTTATGCTATTGTGAAAGGTATCATTTTCCTAATTTCTCTCTCATTGAGTTTCATATTTGTGTACATGAAGGCTGTTGATTTTTAAATACTGTTTTTGTTTCCTGTTATGCTTTGAACTTGTTTATTAAATATCGATTTATTTGTTTATTAAATATTGCTTGAGTTCCTGAGGTCTTCCATGTAGAGTGTCATGTTAGCTGGAAATAATAATAGATTAACTTTTTCCTCTCCTATCTGCCTGGTAAAAGGCCGAAGACCAAGAGCAAGACCAGACCAGGCCACAACAAGCCTTTATTAGGGGAATAGATCTGCCCGGCTGTCTCTGAACAAAGGAGAGACAAAGGCAATATGGCCGGAGCAGGGAGAGTCTTTTATAGAGACTGGGGTGGGCTTTGTAAGAGCTGAGGTGGGGTTGAGTGAGGTAGTGGCTAGGGAATGGAGGAGCTGGTGACGTCACTAGGTGGTAGTTGAGCCAGTATTGGGTTACTCTCTAGGTGGGACCAGGGGCATGCTGGGAAGAAAGGTTTTTTCTTTGGTGGGAGCAGCCATCTTGGCGTGACGTCACACAGGGGAGGGGGCAAGGCACCATAGGAAGAGGGCAGCTACGATACATAATAGCTGCTGAGCCAGGGGGAGACCTGTCACTAT
The DNA here is from genome assembly GCF_053883595.1 of Heterocephalus glaber. Classification (NCBI taxonomy): domain Eukaryota; kingdom Metazoa; phylum Chordata; class Mammalia; order Rodentia; family Bathyergidae; genus Heterocephalus; species Heterocephalus glaber. Next base: position 4,673,511 of record NW_028258189.1, read on the forward strand.
CTTTATCCTTTTTATTTCTTTCTCTTGTCTAATTGTCCTGGCTAATGTTTCCAGAACTATTTATTTCTTGGAAGAAATTCACTTTTGTGTTTTATGAAACTATGGAACTGCTGGCATTCTCACTAATTCTATTGATTTTATTTACCAATTGTGATTACTGATTTCTGTATCTGTAATTTTCTGACTGGTTGATCCACTGAGTACTGTGATATCCTTACACAGTACCATTGGCATGCTTTATTCTTATTTGCTACAGAATAGCTTTGCTTGAAAAAATTAATGTTCATGCAACTGTGTACTGATGATCGTTTTTCTAAATGTACACTATTGTGGCTGCCTTGAAGTCTGAGACAATTCAAAACCTTGACCATTCACGGTCATTTTGACTTTTCAGAAGAGCCAGAACTTCCACAGTGCCAAGTGCAGTGAATAAGGTGGTTGAGGACACGGTGTCGTGCTTTTAGGAGCCTTTCCATTGGATGGCACTTGGGAGCAGCAGTCACTACATTTTTCTAATCTTACCTTGTAAATACACTTTGGAAAGATCCCTTCCTGAAATGTTTCAAAAAGTATGAAGATATATCTATATATCTATATAGACATATAGATACGTTTGATTGAAACACTCACTGAGTTGTTTGATCACACTTCCTACATCATTGGAGAAGCATCAACTTTTCACTTGCAGAATGGCCACAATCACCCTGTGTCATTTATATCCCCATTAAGTTCTTTAAAATTTATCATTCAGTTCAGATATGGAGTTTTATGACAGAGTTTATCTCCTCTGTAGAGGGAAAATAAAGTTCCTTTGCTTTGATTAACAGGATTAGTATTCTCTCCCCTGTTTGTCATATTTATTTATTTTTTACCATTAAGTTGATCTTCATGTTTAGCTGGTGTAGGCCAAAGAGCACATCGCCTGACTTCCTGTGAGAATGGTTGTCATGGTTTTCTAATCTAGCCTGACAGTGCTTGTGCAAACATGAAGTGAAAAGCATGACAAAGATTGTATCTCAATGCCTGGAGAGAGAGGTTCATAACCAGGTACGAGAAGAAACATTGGTGCTTTTGAATATTTTTTCTTTTTTTATTATTGTAATTCATCGAACATTTCATTTATTTTACAAGTGCTGGGAAATTAGCTCAGGATTTTAACAATGAGGCCAATACCAGCTCCTTTTTTCTTTGGTACCAGGAATCAAACTCGGGTCCTTGGGCTTGCGAGACAGGCGGCGAAACCACTGAGCTAAAACCCCAGCCCACCAGCACCTTTTATTATTTTTATTTTGTGAGTGTGGGTCTCATTAGGTCAGTAAATTGCCCAGGCTAGTCTTGAATCTGTGCTCCTCCTGCCTCAGCCTCCCTTGAAGCTGCATTCCTCCTCCCTCAGCCTCCCAGAGTGCTGGAATTACAAGACTGTGCCATCCGATCTACCTTCAAATGTTTTCCTCAATACAAAGAGAAACTCTTCCGAAAGACATGGCCAATTCTAAGTGTTTATGGTCTAGTTTAATCCGACCTAACCAAAGGATACCAACACTAGTTTTAGAAAGTAACTTTGAGCATTACACCTTGGAGGCTAAAGTAGTGACATAGAACTCTTGGGTAGATATTTTCAGTTCTGTCTTCTGTGTCAGTAGCTGAGATGTAAGAGAAAATAATACAAGTGCCTTCAAAATACTTCTTGCATATTTTGCTCTTTCTTGTGAAACCTCAATGATGCAGGCCAAGTTTCCCCTGATGAAAATAATCTTATTAGGGAGTTAACAGAATGACTCAGAAGTCCTGGATGCCAATAAGAAAACTTTGAGGCTTAGGTCATAGAGTCAGTGATCATTCATTACATATCATGCTAATAAAACACTACTATAAAAGAAGCATCAGCTCAGATGCCCGCAGCATCTCTCCTACACCGAGCTTCTGAAGAGGAAAGGAAACTCCAAGAATATGTACATCTTCCTGTTCGCTCTTGCAGTGGGTCTTGCTTGTGCACATCTCCCCATCCTACCAGAACAGGTATGTGGATAAGCTGGTCATGAGCGAGGGACTCGTATGAGTATGAGTGTGTGTGTGTGTGTGTGTGTGTGTGTGTGTGCTTCTGTCCTTATTTTCATTGCTGAGTTAGATCTGATAAGCATTTTGTTCTATGTATATCCTCACACAATATTTTGGTCTTTCAGATTTTTACACTTTTTCATTGGATTAGACTCGATATATAACACTTACTGTACCTAACGTGAAGGTTTTAAGTGTCCGTGGTATTTTATTACGTAGATTTGCTACTCTGGAAACCTATATTCCATGCATTCTGTGGGAATCTGAGTCCTTAGTATGGCATCCTATATGATTGCCCTCGGTGGCAGCTCAAAACTGAGCTTCGATGAGTAGAATCAGATTTCTATTTTATGGCTGAGTTGAAGAAAGTTCCATGATTTCATGGTGTTTGTGAGAGAACAACAACAATGACAGCAACATCAAAATCCACTAGCCTTCCCAATGGGGTGTTTCGTTTGCAGATCAACGGTGAATGGCGGACACTTTTCATGGCGTCCGACAATGTGGACAAAATCGAAGATGGGGGTGACTTGAAAGCCTTTCTCCGTCACTTTCAATGTTTTCAGGGATGCCGGAAGCTCTCTGCCAGGTTTTATATCAAGTAAGTAAATTTCACCCTAATTTAAAAGAACAAAACTCTTCCCATGTGGCTGAGTGGCTAGGATGAAAAGAAATAAAAATCAAGTCAAATGAGAACTATGTTGGAGATACCGAGATGGAGTTGTCATCCTCAGAACTGAACATGATTTGTGAATAAATACATGGTTGTGAGTCCATTTCTAGATCTTTATCTATGTCTACCTATATCTATTTGCATTGGCCAAGTCCCTGTGCCTCGGAGTCTCTTTTACTATTATGGGCTGTTTCTATTAGAAACTTATTGTTGATTAATTGTGCACTGAATCAGCAGACTTTGAAAGGTGGGTTTCAGAGCGAGGACCTCAGCATCGCTGTCACCAGCAACACTGATAGAAAAGGCAGCGAAATGAATTTGAGGAGAGAGAAATGAGTTGTTGTGGAAACAACAGAGCAACAATCCCGCTTGGGACGCAGGCTTGTGTGTCTCCAAACCCCAACACTATGGAAGATCTGCAGACATTTCTGGCTGCCAAGGTTGAGGGCGAGAGCTAAGGGAACAAAGTAGGCCCAGGGCTGCGGGCTGGAAACTTGCCTTGCAGAGGCAGCCTGGCAGACCTCAAAAGATCATCCCAGCTCTCTGTACACCTTCACAAAATTCACAAAATTCAGCAAAGGTGCAGTGGAATCATGAAGATCCAGTATCGTGGAGACTATAAATAACTCTGATGTCCTTTAGTTTTCAGCACCTCAACTGTATTGTAAGCCCCATGGATCCTCAGGGATAGGGGAAGGGCAGGTGAGGAATTCCCACTGCGGTGTTTGTATTTCAGGTTGTTCGGGGAGTGCCGTGAGGTCTCAGCCCTGGGAATCAAAAGAAACACAAATGGACCTTACGTCGCAGATTGTGAGTACCTGTTTTCGCAGGATGACTGCGTGACATGAGGTTTAGTGCATGTGCAAATTCATGCGTAGAGCTCAGTCCTGCATACCCCCATGGCTAGATTCTAGCAAAAACTCTGGTGGTAATTATTAAGGCAACTTGGAAAAGCTACTGAAACTTTGAAGCCCCTTCCATGTCATACAGTGAGGACAAGTCCTGTGCCATCATAAAACCAGCACAGAGTGCTAGTATAAATGACAGCTGGGGGTATTCTCAGCATACACATAAGGGGCAATAAAAACATGTGGTGTGGGTTAAGTTTTCAAACCTTTATTCTGCTAATGGACTCATTGGTGTGAATCCCCCTCAAAATTATCCCCATCACTTCAAACACACAAATCTCCAAGTTCTAGGCAGTGTCGTTTATCAAAGTTTGGACAACACCTTGTGGAGACACTGGGGAAAGAGAACTTCTAGGGCTACTTTAGAAATTGGAATGAAGTATGGGATAAATGCCTTTAAAGGAGAGCAAGAATTTTGAGGATTCATGACAATGCATGTTTCACAATAATAAATTATTCAAACCTTCACCAGGTTTTTGATATCATTCCTTTTATGTGCTATGGTTTTCAGGCATAAAGAACTAGTTAAAGATTATTTAAATTTAATTTTTTTCCATCACTTTTTTTTCTCACTTGGTAGATATGACCATGATTTCCTGTCATTGAATAGTCATTTACATATTAAAAGGTGCCCAACTTATAAACAATTAAAGTGGTACAGTTTCATTAAACTAGTTCCAAAAGCTAAGAGTTAAAGTAATAGTAAAAGCTGCACATTGATTTGTGCATAATTTGAACATTAGGTAAAACTAACCAGAGCAATAATGCTATTCTCTGTGCCTATCTTTAAAATAATTGTCAACAAGCAATGCTATAGTGTTAAATAGACAGACGCTGAATACTTCTTTGTATGAGAAGGAATGTACACTGTAGTTTTCTGATCTCAGTTTATGAAGATTTCTTATTTGTATAAATATGAATACAATGCAGCAAGACTGAAGTAAACTACAACATTCCCACCCATCAGTATAGCATTTTCTGAGAAGTTTTAGCGCCCCTTTTTATTATCTACTACAAAAGAAAGTGATAAGTTTTAATTATGGGTTATCTCTAAGGAAAATATATTTTAACTTATATTTATGGAATTATAGTAACATATTGGGTGAGCTTGAGGACTCAGTGACAAACTGCTGATGCTTTAATAACTGAATTGATGAACAGGTGAGGAGGGGTTAGAGTTCTTCACCTACCACGTACCAACAGATCTTCCCCTGAGAACTTTTCCATCATGAATAACCATGTGATCTGCAGTTACTTATGAATTTTGTAGGTTAGAAATATTCACTACCACGTTAAGCAAGTAAGATGTCAGATGTGTCTCTCCCTCAGTCACTGCCATACTTGAGTCTACCCTGTTGGAGGAAGGCTCGTGAACTAGATTATTGGTGAAGGAAACATTGATAGTGTATGCCACAAATACTTCCTGTCAAGTGACACTGGAAAAAATTAACTATACTGAATTTGGAAATGTTTGTCTTTCTCTTGTAGATGCGGGTCAAAACTCTTTTGAAATTATTGATAAAGGTGATGAAGACATAGTATTTTCTAGCACCAATGTGGATGTGAGGGGCAGGAGGACACGTGTACTTCTCATGGCTGGTTAGTATGACTCAATTTTTCTCCATAGAGTGGAACAGGTACATGCTGCTGTCATCTGTCTTCTAAATTTTGGAGCGAAACAAGTCCAAGCAGTATTTAGATGAGCACCCTAGCATAGAACCGCATTCACACTCCAGATTGCAATCTACACCTCAGTGCATTCAAGGAGGCTGAGAAGGCGGCTAGGAAAGCAAAGATAAGAAACTTATCTTGAGTCCTATTAAAGGGCTTTCCTAACAGAGTTTAGCAAACAACAACAACAAAATTACATATATATTTTTTTTCAGGAAAATAATCTTGTATAAATATCTTACTGCTAAATGTATCAAGGGACCATGAGGTTCATACAAGTTACATTTGGCCTCTACAGTGACAAGAGCTCCTCACAGCAGTGGCTGTGAGCTTCCAGGCATTGATTAGCACAGCGAACTGCTGCTTGGGTGACCCCTGCTCACTGAGTTTGCTGCAGGTGCATTTTCAATTTCTTCTCTAAGGGCCGGGAATGTACTGGGTTTTCTGCGACATCCTCTAGGGTCCCCCACATGAGGGTAACTCCATCTGTTGAAAACACATCATACTACTTTTATTTTCTTGAGGTGTGCATGTATTCTTTGGTGGACACTATATATATATGGTTATTTCTCACAGAGCAGGTGCAGAGAACTATTACAAACAAAGAACCTTGATATAATTGGTCTATGTCACCTAAAGAAGCAAGACTGAAATTTAAACTCAGTTACCAGTGGATATGACTGTGTTCTTCTGTACTTTAAATCTTTGCTTCATCACAATGATTCTCCCTTGACAAAACTTTAACACATTTCTCTGTAAAGAAATAACTCTGGATGATAGATTCATAGGAAGGGGAGAGAGGTTCACACGGTTTCCACAATTTTCTATTCCATTCTTTCCAAAACATGTTTTTTGGTAAACCTGACTTTTTTAATATTATTAATTTTATCACTACATTTTATGTATACAATATAATGACATTCATCTCTGGGAATTTGCACCTTTACATATTCTATCTTGAGTCTCATTCCCCGCCCCCGCCAGGAAAATGGGTGAAATTTTTCAATGTATGTGCTATTTCGTTCCTTTTATACTAACAGTGTTTTTTACTTCATTAAGAGGAAAAGTGGGTGGTAATATTTGACTATTTCTCCTTTGTAAGAATGTTTTCTTTGGTCAGACATAAGTAGAATAACTATTTTGAAGATAACAATACGAAGTATGTAAAAATTTGTTATTCTCTTATTTTTATAAATTTTTTCTATCTTTTCACAAAATAATGAAGCAAAAAACGAAACTCCATCAGATTGAGCTCCTCAAACAATTTTCTCAGAACTATAATAATTCTGACCACTGAAAAGGTCACACAGGCAGCAGGAGAAGCACTGGGTCTTCCCTTGTTTTAGACCCATATTTGAAGTAGAGGAGGGTGAATCTTGGTTGGAGAAATATGAAGGAGACATTGTATATTTGTTTTTCAGTTTCTCAGTGCTAAGCTATGAGGGATTGAAAAACGGGGGAGCAAGTGAGAAGGTTTTCCCACCTCATTGGATTCAGGTTCCAGAATATCAGGGAAGGGATGGAGAACTAAGAGGACAATGAGAGACTTCAGTGTGTGGAGAGTCACAACTCTTAGACACAACCATCTCTATGTCACGGGCATGGTTTTATTTTTCAAGAATGCATAAGATTTGGGCACCTGGATGTGCCCAGAATAAATGAACTCCATTACCTTGGAAGTCCTAAGAACTGAAAAGTTTACTGCCTGCCTCCAGCCCATTTCACTTCAGATTTCTCTGCTGGGGAGTAGGGAGGGTGGGATTCCCAAGTCCCACATGGGTGTGGGAATGCTTTAGAAAGCAGGTGAAACCCTCATTCACATTTGTTCTGTTTTATCTTCCTTGAAATACAGGGAAAAGAAACTCTATCACCCCAGAACAAGAGCGTAGGTTTGCCCAGCTGACTGAGGAAAATGGCATTCCCCGGGAAAACATAAAAAACATACTCAATTCAGGTAGAGTCGTAATTTTGCTGTTGCAAAATATATCTGGAATAAAAAGCATGACCAGTACAATCTGTCCCATAGAATTGCTACTCCAAATATTGTATGCTATTTAAACTGTTATTATCAATTTTAAACTATTCTTAATGAATTCAATGCATTTTGTCTTTTTTCTTTTCTCTCTTCATTTTCTCACATAGACACCTGCCCAAATTAAAGGTACTGCTTGGGTGAGTAGAAATGTGATATTTATAACACCTGATAGGTTAATCTCTTTGGACATTTTTCTTAAAATATTTATCATGTGTAATAGGCAAATAGTCCCCCTTGAAGTTGTAACTTTTATTAATGTGTGTTTGTGAGTGTGGAAAAGAAGTCTACAGATCTAGGGAAAATAATTTTTCTTACGAGGTGAAAGTGAACAACATCAGTGAACAAATACTATCATTTCTGCACTGGGAAATACAATCAACCGTGGTGAATTGCAGTTTCATTAATGAAGCATGCAGTGCCAAAATCTTTGATAACTCTAGATGTGAATCTAGAAGTCTTAGGTGACATAAATTTACATAATTTATCAATGGCTTGTCAATATCGATATATACCCGGAAACCTGCCAACATAACTCCTGGCACTGTTAGCTCGTCGATCATTGCTTTGCTAGGACAGGGTTCCCTATGGAAGCCACACATTCCATACACAGCTGCAGTACGAAGAAGTGCCTTGTCTATGACATTCTCTCCACTCAGTTCCCCATCAATAAATTTTACTTTCATTTCTACTCAATAAAAAGTCATTGTTATCAGTTCAGCTACATTTCAATGCTTTTTTTTTTCTTTTATTTTTTCACAGGTGACGAAATGGGAGAAGTGTTTGAAATGTCAAATTCTCCAAGGCATCCAAATCACCAATATGTAGATGCAAGATCCTTTTCTTTGCAGTTGCATTTTCTTCTCTTCTGTGAAGCCATGGACCTGTATCCAGGCTGACCTTTCCACCTGCATCTAGACTCTGGTTAATTTTTCAGTATCTTGCTTGGTTAAATAAACTGACATCATAAAAATACATATGTTTGAAGAAAAGTATTCAATTTGTCATGCACAAAGATTTCTTCTTGAGTTTTCCTGTTTTAAAACATGGGCCTTTGATTGAACAGAAAATAATTTTCTTAGAGTAATTGCATAATCCCTGGAAGTGTCATGGAGAGAGAGTAAACTGTGAAGTATATCACAATGGAATTGAGTTTTAGGAAGTAGCGTCCCAGCGTGTGACTGTGGTGGCTTATAGGATGAATGATTACCAGAGAGGACATGTATTTCAATCACTGAAAGCCCCAGAGAGGCTGTCTCAACTGAGAGTCCCTAGCATTAGGGAGGCTCCCAGGAGAAGCCTTGGAGCTGAGAACTCTCCAGCTTTTATTTAGAATATTAGTGTAAATGAAAGAAAACAAAGCAGAAGAAAAACAGTGTGGGCTAGAAGCTGTCTCAATGCTAAGCAGGTTTTCTCGGGGAAAAGAGAAGGACAACAGCCAGAAACAACTTGCTTCAGTAATCTAAACTTCCTTTTGCTTATCCCTTCATTTCTCATAGAGCCTGTGTGCTTTAGCCTCACAGTTTAACCATTCACGGCCGGCCAGGTGCCCCACATTGCCCCTGGTTTTGAGTGATGGGGAGGAAGGGAGAAATATAGTGGACACAGGTATTGGATTTGATGCAGGAAGGGCATCATATCCTCTTGAGGGAGCATCTGCCAGGACAACATACAAAGGGCCTTGAAGACTGTAAGAAAAATCAACAGAAAATAATTCCAATAATAATAAGAATCTAAATATCAACTTTGAGGCCAGAAATGCAATTTTGGGGGTTCAGACAGTGAGTAATATGATGATGGTGATATTGTGAGTGTTCCTTGGTAACTCATGAAGTTGGGTTTGCAGGTAGTCCTGGAGATTAGTACTACCCCCATCTAGACTGGTATGAAAGGCACCTCCTTTCATACACAGAAGGAGTTGGACTTCTTACCACTCTAAATGGTTAAGTGGAATAGATGCAATCTGCATAGACTAGTATCCCATGTCACAACTAAACTGCATGCATAACCAAAGAGCTTGTGGATGCTTTTGAGCTATCCAAGTCTTGCCTTAAAGGCATCAAGTTACTCTAAGAATTTATTTTTACCAATGTTTGTCTGACTTTTCATTTCACAGGGAATATTTTAGAAATATCTATTGTAGTTTGAACAGTTTCGGTGGACTGAGATTAGATGAGCACAGTTGCTGTAGATGTAGCTGTCGCATAGTGAATGTCCAAAAAAGATTTTTGTCTGATAAACTTAAGCACTGGAATAATTTGTTCAATGACTTAGTATTTTATCCATTTTGTCTTGAGATTGGTGGAGAGCTATGCTTTGGCTCATAGTCTAAGTATCATAATATGGATAATGTTTAATTGATAGATATTAAAAGTATCTGTATATGATTGGGGCTGGAAAGGAATACAGTAAGTACTACTGAAAATATTGGAACTACATATAATGGAAATTTATTTTGGTCGGAAAATAGCATTTGAAGGGTGACAGGTGACAACCACTTGAATAGACAGAGTGGTTGGAATCTCTCTCACAATCTCTTAAGGGACATGGGGGCATCAGTTAAGTTGTGTCAGTATGTGAGTTTGTCATGAGAGGAAAGAAATGATTTTGGACTTTCCCATGTAACTGTATCTAAGGCTGGTGAGGTAGAACATGAGTTGCCGTGTCCCTTACTTGGCATATATATGGCAGCAAATTCAGAAAGACAAGGAGCCTTTTCATCTTTGTCATTTTGGAGTTGAAAGTGACTCAGACAATCTCTAAGAATCAGATCTTCAGAAGTGAAGGGAACCCTTATGCTTTGCCCCATCTGTCTGGCCGAGTGGCAAGTTGATTTTCTGTAATGTGGTGAAAGCTTCTGAATAACAACTTTTAAAATAAAGAATTAAAAGAATCATACCACAGTATGTGTACCTATGTTCATACCAGCACAGTTTGTCATAGCTAAAACTTGGAAACAGCCCAAATGCCCATCAACTGGAGACTTGATAAGAAAAGTATGTTTTTTTATAAAATGGAGTACTACTCAGTCATAGAGAATGAGAAACTAGAGACATTTATAGCTAAATGGATGCACAATGAGGCCATATTCTTAAGTGAAATAAATAAGAGACACACGTGTAAGTACTGAATAGTTTTTCTGGTGTGAGAAACTAAAAGTGTAAATAAGGTTGAATAGGTAAAATAGACAAGGTGAAACAGGAAGAAAAGGTGTAAAGGGGAAGGGGAAGTGGGAGGGGTAAGGGAGAGGAAAGAAGGGAATGGAATTAATATGAGAAAAGGAAAAAATGGAAACAAAGTCTTTGTAAATTCAGAGGAATGAAGGGGTTGAAGGGAGGGCAGGGGAATGGGGAAAAATATAAGAGCCAAGATACATTACATAAAAGTACAAATCTCCAATGATGAATGTCATTATATTGTATATCTAAAATGTACCAAAAAATTAATTAAAAAATTAAATTTTTATTATATTAAATGAAAACCAGGCTTCATATTCTCCCTTTTTTGTTTTATAAATTGCATTTGAGGAGCTCATTGGCTGGCTCTATAATGGCTTATGTTGTTGGGCTGTGTGGGGAATTATTGACATGTTTCACTTGTCAGAATTGGAGGAACGTTTGTAAGGGAATGGGCATTGCTCTCCATTAGAGGGTTAGGGAACATATGAAAGAGCATCTTATCATTTTTTATTGTGAATAACAGCAGCTTTAATCACTGGTCGAATCTCTGCAGCATAGGCCAAATCAGTGACAATTTTGCCAGATTGAATCAGGAAACTGTTGGTTTTTTATCAATTATGGTTGCCTTTGACGTTGAGTTTCTGTAGAATGTTAACAGGTAGCAATTATAATGTTTCATAGAGAAAACACAAGATCAAGGACAGTGTAACACATTATCATGGCAATCTTCATAATATATGATATAAAGAAATTTTTGTCCAAATTTATCATCTTTTGCCACTCCTTTGAAAGAGTTTGGTTAGCAAAATGCAGGTCACCTAGGTAAAGAATATTATTTGGCTAAAATTAGGCATTCACTGCAAAAAATTAGACCTTTAACTAGAGTTTATATCTTATTAATTAAATTAGTATTCATGGAAATTACATTTGGATAAATTAATTACATCTGGAGGTTTCAATTTTTAATCTTCATATTGATTATTCAGGTGCTATGTGGAAAAGAAAGTCACTGCTCACTATCAACAATGAAAATAAAAACAAATTATATTAAAATTAAATTTATCACAGTAGCTTTGTGGTATCGCTTCAAGTTGGGTATTGTGATACCCCCAGCCATGTCTCTGTTGACACTTTGAAACAGGAAAAGGTCCAAAGGGGTAGGGGTGGTGGGAAAAGATGGAGAAAGGGAAGAATGGAAAAGAAAAACTATGAGAAAAGAAAAAAATGGAAATGAAGTGTATGTAACTAGGGAAGGGTGGAGGGGTGAAGGGTGCACAGGTAATGGGGAAAAAATAAGAACCAAGATACATCATGTACAGGGACAAACACCCAATGATAAATGTAAAGTACTGTATACCTAAAATGTACCAATAAAAGAATTTAAGAAAAAGAAAAAATTAAATCTACACCAAAGCATTTCACAGAATCTCACATATTCATGCATGTATATGGATTTTACCTGGAAATTTTTCACAGGGCAGTAACAATAATGAGTGATCCAGTATCACAACTGAATTTGGGAGTGAGCAGGTCCGTTGGGATGCTTAAAACACATAAAAAATTACACCCATATCTGATCCCCACATGATTTGCAGGAAACATATTTAGGATTATGAAATATGTCACCACTTTATTTTATCAGAAGATAATCATACAGTTTGATCTTGTCTTATCCTTCAGGGCTTTACAGTATTCCTTCTCACCCTCCTAAAATATATACATCCTTTGTTTATCCCTAAATTTCTGTTTCTTAAACACACACACTAATCCAAATCATCACATTTGTCACTTTTCCAGTGATATTTTGGGTTAACAAGGAAATAAACCAAGCAATTTAAGGATAATGGTACTACCAATTAAATTTCAGGTGTATAATCAATGTTTCAGATCAGCTGAGTGATATCATTATCCAGAACAGGTTCTTGTAACATAGAAAAAATGAATTCCATTCACCATATATTTCAGCCACTACTTATGCTTAATGTTCACAGATTGTACTCATGTCTTCCAGCCCAGTGCTGGACAAAGTTCATTTACTTTTCCTCAATTGGAAGAATCACATGCTTTACTGCTGTTCAATGCTCTTCATGTTTATTTTAAGCACATTCATTGCTCTCAGTGGCAGCATCTGTTACCCTTCAGGGGCACTATACAATAATGCATATTCCACTTCAACACCCAAGAAAATACACAGGCTTAATCAATTAAACTTCAGCAGGTACAAATAGGATGTTTCTTCTCAGCAAAGCAATGGTTTTACTTGGAACAGGGGTCTGTAAAAAAAGGAAGAACCCCCAAAAGTGATATCTTCAGTTTCTCAATATTTCTACATTTTGAAATAATATATTAAATAAAAGAAGATTCTGCAAACATGTATTCTGAATCAAGGATATCACCAATTTCATTTAGGCTATTGTTTCCTCTTTCTGTTCATCTATTTTATTTTAATTTTTCCACATTTGCAGTCCATGCATTTTACAATCCTTTTGGGGAGTTGGGATGTGTACATGACACAGGTGGTTTATTTTGTAATCCTCTTTGTGGGATTATTCTGATTACACCCAAAGCAAGTTGTAAACAGTGCAGGCTGTGAAGAGTTAACCCAACAATTGGATTATTCTGAGTAAAGAGTCTGCCAAAGGCTACTTGCTGAGGTCAGAGCAACTCACACCCAAATTCCACTTCCACAACTAAAATATCCTTACTAGAAGGACAATGTTCTAATTACAACCATATATTTTGTCGATTCTGTTCCGAATTCAAGAAAGTTTGTCTTGTCCTTTATGATGTTTGCTTATATTAATTTCCATAGAAACTGCACGATTTCACATCCTTGCATGTAATACTGCCCTTGCATGTAGCTCCAATTGATTACCAATAAAAATCAATGGCTTGGACTGGCCAGGGCCTGTCTTGGTTGCACCGGCATTGGTGATCCTGGTCCCCCACTTTCTGTCTCTCTTAGTCCTTGTAGTTTTTTCCAATTTTTCTTTTTTTCCTCCTTAGGCCTGTGTCACACACTGAGCAAGAGACTGGAGCCTACTGCAGAGATTTCCAGTAATGTTTCAGGGGTCCCTAGGCCCTCCCCTCCCCCTTCTTTTCTCCTCCTCAGCTTTTTTAATATTATGGGAAGAAATGCACTGATTCTGTTTTGCTGATGTGTTTTGTGTGTTCTTGCAAACATCCTTATCCAAAATAGTTCCTGAGTTCTCTCCAGGGCAGTTTTAGTAATCTATCTGCTTCTGCCTCATTGCATGGAAGACAAAGCAGATGACAGGTCCCTCTGGATGCTCCCTAATTTCTAAAATGTGCCCTAATAGGTCACACTGTGATGAGAGACACTCCCATCTGCACCCCCTTTTGGCAATGGGTTAATGCTTCCACACAAGATTATTCCTAAGGACTAAGGGCATGCTTGATGGAGTGCAGATACAAACATCACATTACCTCCATCTATATAATCCATGAATCTGGATGCACACGCAATCTCCTGAGGACATCCAGGGCATGGCACGGCAGAGGTAGAATTTCCACCCACATTCTAGTAGTACTTTCGCCTCTAGCATCTAGAATCCATCCCTCAGTGCTCTTGATCCCCTGCCCAAATGGCTTATGGAAAATGAGGTGGGATTTCCATTAAACCTACTTACCCATTAGCTCCCATGATAGAGGACAGAAACTGAAAAGCAATATCCAACCCTGAATCTTTGACAAGGAAAGGTTGTGCACCAGTTTACCTGAAACTTGGCTCTAATTCTGGAAAGGCTCTAGGCTTTTTTTCATGCCCTTAGGAAAGTAGTCACAGGTGCAAATCGGAGACATGCACAGAAAACTGTGTTTTGGTGGGGAATCTGATTTAGTGTTTATGTGTAGATCAATGATGTGAAGCTTTTTTCACAGAATATCTGTGATAAAATAACTGGCTTATGTTTGAGATGGATATAATCATACATGTAGAAAATAAAATTAGCCCTCTGAGTTTGAAATTTAAATATTGATTTATTAAGTGACATAAACTGCAAGACTGTAATACATAGAAGTTTCCACATAGAGCATTCTTTGTATTTAGTGGCTTTCAAGAATATGTGTGTGTGCTTTTAAGAGAAGTCTTTTCCCAAATTCAACAGGAAATGAATTCTCTTTACTGTCAACAGCCACCACTTCTACATCACAGACTTACAATGATGAAAGTTGAAATTTCATGTTTGAGCTGTTTTCTACAACAGGGCACTTAATGCAGAATAATTTACCCAGCATCTTCCCGCCTGAGTAGGAAACGTAGAGGACATACCAGTTTTTCCTGCAAAGAATCACGTGCAATTCTTAAGCAAAAACGAACTCACTTGTGAGACCACATCTTCCAATTCTTTCTTGTAACAGAGAAGATCCAGCATGGCTATTACCTCATCACCCATTTGGACAATTTCTTCCTTGACACTGATAGGAAAAAAAAAACCAACCAATTTTAAAAGAATAACAGCATAATTTTCCATTGTAATGTTGACGGATCCTCTTGTAACAAACTACATCAGCCCTTCCTTGAAGAATAATGTCTACTGTAACCAGTTAGAAGAGTTACTGTGAACAGGGAAGAATTTCTACCATTCTCTCCATAGCGGCAAAGTTCCATCCGGTATAGACAGCTCTAGTGTCCATTGCTCAAGGCAGGT
The DNA here is from genome assembly GCF_053883595.1 of Heterocephalus glaber. NCBI lineage: Eukaryota > Metazoa > Chordata > Mammalia > Rodentia > Bathyergidae > Heterocephalus > Heterocephalus glaber. The sequence continues at coordinate 4,688,702 of NW_028258189.1, forward strand.
AGTCCAGGAGAAAGGAAGACGTACCCAGTAGCCAGTGATGGACCAACTGAACCAGAACTGGGTTGTTATACACTTAGGGAAGGGGCGAGTTTACAGGAACTAGGCATTGAACATCATTGCATTCCTGAGAATGTTACAAGTTTCAATGCTTTATTTACATACGGGCCCAGCAACCTTATTGGTTACCGAGTTTCACATACAGCACGTTCATTGGTTAACACAGTGCACTGAGTTTCACCTTATTGGCATATGGCAAGAAGGTAGGAGTAACAAAACTGTTTAAAAACAAAGAAAATCCCTGAAATGTTTGAAGGAGCTGAACCCAGGCAGGCCCAGGCATGTTAAAAGAATTGGAAAGACGTCTTCTTTCCCTTTCCCTGTTAGCAAGTGCAGCTTTAGCTACAGAGAAATTTATTTCCCTTTCATCTCTACTGTAGAAAGATTTGGCAATCCTTCCAAATTCTGTAAATGTCATCTCAACTTTACTGTTTTTACAATAGCAAAATTCTTTGTTTCTGTGTCTGCCTGTGCAGAATATAAGGATTGAAGCCCTCTCTAACTAGCAAAAAAAGTATGACTATTAATTTTCAGAGATGCTATGACTGAGTTTTCCTGCACACTCATTATTAAATGGGCAATTACAATAGTTGATATATACTTCAGAGCTGGTGTGTAGCTTTGTGAATGAGTTTCTTACTGGGTAACACAGTGTCATTGTTGTGATATTCATTACCCCCAAAAAATACCTATCATTAAATCATCTTAAACTTAAATTTCCCACATATTGAAAAAGTCAGACAAACTGTACATCTCAATAAAAGCTGCTAAATGATGAATCTAAATATTTTTTGTATATTTGTGTGAGTATGTGTACTATATATAGTGTCCACATTTATGTATTGTGTGTTTGTGGTTGGGGTGTGTGTGTGTGTGTGTGTGTGTGTTACTTATGTGACAACAAATGAAGAGAATCAGGGTTAGGGCAGAAAGGGAATGCAGAAGGAGGTTAAAAAAAGTTAATATACAACATTTATGTGAACCAAGTTTGCATGATAAATGAAATTTTACAAATCCAAAACATATTTTAAAAAGAGTAAAAATGAGAAAGAATAGGCAAAATAACCATAAATATTTTCAAACAAAAGTGTTCCTAATTTGAACCTCAGTTTCAAACAATGAGCAGTCATTTATAACTCTATGTCTGTGATTTAATGTAATCCAATACCATTTCAAATGCTAATTCTGTAATATGAATTTACCAAATGATAAAATATTTTATTTTATTGAAAAGTGTTGAAATTTGTACTCTAATGTTGATCTGGAAATGTCTTTTAGCTAAATACTAGGAGAGAGTATTTAAAACACAACTATAGGCCTGAGGCTTTAGCTCAGGGATTCTGCTGCCTGCCTCACAAGCACAAGGTCCTGAGTTCGATCCTGGGTACCATAAAAAAACCACAACGACAACATATATGTCCAGCATTTTTAGTAACTCCATCAGCATAACTTTAAATGTCCCGCTCCAAGAGAAAGTGAAAACTTGGTGTATTTGTTAATTTAAATCTTTGTATATTTTAGAGTATATCCATACAATTGTAGTATAATGTTGGTGGAAATTAGGTGATAGATACCCTCCAATTCAGAACGCACACCACCGAGTTTGTTCCCAATGTGGAAACACAGTGTCTGCAGGTCCCTCCCGATGACCACAAATTCCACCACCCTGTTTCCTATACTGTAGTGACCACAAAGCCATGTTCATATCTGCTCTCCCTCTTACTTTTGGGATTTAAGCTAATTTGACCAAACTTCTAAAATGGGGCACCTAGAAATATCTTTTCATATTTAAAGTGTGTATTCAAAGAAAAGTGTAATTATGTGAGCCAAATATGATAGACTCTTCCTGAAAGTTTTTAATATGTTTTTACTAGTATATGTCTGAAGTACATATATGCTTACAGTCCTGGGAAGCTGGTACATGTATGGAACACCCTTTGTGAAAAATGTGAAGGGAATTCTACCTCAATGGAGTTACTGCCAGTAAACTAAATGGAAAAAAGAAAAAATTCGTAAGAGTCCTTTCCCTCAAATGCATGATGCTCATTGCGATCTTTATAATTTCTCAAAGGCTGATCCTCATTCATGTTATCTGAATTGTCTGCAGATAGGACAACATTTTGCCAAGCCTTTGTCATCTACAATATCTAGTCATAAAAGACAGTGAAACTGTTTCTCCGTTTCCCTCCAAGCAAACTGGTACAATCATTGTGTCTCTCTTTCCACAGAAGGCAAAGGAAAAAATGTTAGAACTTGAAGAACAAAGCTGTATTCTCTCCCCCAGAGTGTAGAATGATATACAATCAATGGTGACAGATTCTCATGTGAAATGTGGAAGTGAGAGAGGTTTTGAATATCATGAAGTACAGAGGAAATTCCAAGCTACACTTGGATTCATTAGATTTTTATGGTTGGACACTAATAAGGTTGAAATTCTGAAGAGCTGAGAGATAAAGGCGTAGTTTAATGGGCATGGAGATACATATATGAAGTTGGCTTATTGTATCTAATGTGTCATCATGACCTGGAGTGAGAAATGTACATACAAACACATACACACACAATCACATACACACTCACACACACACACACACCTGCATGCCCGAGAACTCCCCTCAGACAACCCTACCCTTGCTACCTCTGAGGGTTTGATCTCAGATGGAGAATCCTGGTCAGCACAACCCAGACTAAACACAAGAGCGAGCAGCAGAATCTGCATCTTGTTGGATGTCTCCCCTTTCCCTAGCCTGAGCTCAGGATACCTGAGTTACTGGAGAGAATTTGTGTTGATGACCATTTCACTGTCTTGCTGCTTGGCCATAATGCTCCTGTTTAATGAACCGATTGTTTTTCATCTGAAGTTCCTGTTTACATCTTCTCCATGCATCCCACTTGGCAGGGACAGATTGTATTTGACCAAGATTTATTTTCCTAATGAGATTAGTACCAGGTGAAGCTGAAGTTCAGTTGTATAATGAGCATTATTCTGTGTGGAGAACAATCCACCTGCAAACTTTTAAGGGCAGCAATATTTCTTTTCTCTCCCACTGTGACAACTGACATGAAGTTGAAGTTCAGGGTGTGTTTCACCAAGTACTGTTATTTAACCAACCCTAAAGGAGTAACCTTACAATTATTTTTTAAAATAAAAATAGTTTCTTCCATGCTTTCGAAGCATTGCTTCAGGAATCAATATAATAACTCATAACAAATCATTATAGTACATTTTCTGAGATGTCTATATTAAAATTAGATAGCAAATTTCAACAAGAACACATTGTTACATCACTCCCAAGTCTACCAATGCTGTTTCTTTTTTGCCAAGTGTGTAATATCCAACATGGCAGGATTTGAGTGTAATCATAATTAGCAATCGGAGATTGGATGTAATTGTCGATACTGATGCCCATGTCTTTGAATCTCTCTCCTCATATTCTCTGTGTGTAACCCATTCATGATAATCATTTGCAACTGTTTTCAATCAACAATTGTGCAATGTTCTATCATACACGTAATACTACTCTCCTGGTGATAGAGAAAAATTTGACGACTGTTCAGTAATGGCTAATAAGAAAAAGTAAGGGCAGAAGCTCAAATGAAACCCTATGAATCATTTCAAATGTAAACTTCAGTTCAGTAATTGAAGTGAAAGGTGAGTTTTCAATGCCTGAAGGCAGAAACGACATCCTGCAAATTTTCCATATTCTATGATGTTAACTGATACCTTTCAGAGATTTGGCCATGAATGAGAACTTTTCACGATTCACCTTCCAGAAAAAGTACATTCATTTCCAAAATATATTTTGCCCCAGTTTATCCTTCCTTTCTTTTTCTTTTTATTTTTTGGTACCGGGGATCGAACTCGGGCCCTTGCGCTTGCGCAGCAGGTGGTGAAAGCACTGAGCTAAATCCCTGGCTATCCTTCCTTTCTTTAGAAGAATTCATTTTTGTATTTAATGAAACCATTGAAATGATGATATCCTCAAGGATTTTACAAAGCTTGAATCTTAGCGTCTGTGTGTGTGACTTTCTGGGTTATTCTGTTAAACAATTTACTGTGATACCCTTCATGGTGCTGTTGGGATAGTTCATTGCCATCTGTCACTGAGTTGAAGGATTTCTTAAAAAATGTAGAGTACTTTAAACAAGACCCGACATTCATGTTGGTGTCATTCAAAGAATGGAGACAAAGTCTTCATAAATAGGGAGGGGTGGAGGGGTGGAAGGGAGGGCAGGGGAATGGGGAAAAAGTAAGAACCAAGATACATCATGTACAGGTACAAGGTCCCGATGATGAATGTCAGCTTATTATATACCCAAAATGTAACAATAAACTTCATTAAAAAAAAAAAAAAAGAATGAGCATGTCCCAGCTCTTTGTTAACTTACTGTGAGTAGAGTACGTGGATCAATTACTGGATAATTTCTCCTTACCCTGAATCCCGTGTGGAGCCTCACTTGCTGCACGTTACCTTTTTACAAACTTTGTTTTTTTAAATTATTTTTCACACTTTAATTTTTCACTAATACACGGTCGCACTACAGAATGACTGCATCATTCACGGGGAGTTGGTAAATGCCCATAACACATCTAAATCCTTTTTCAAGCCCCTTTGCCTCCCCCCTGACCTCTTTCCTCCATCCCTTGGTCCCTCATCTTTAACAAACTATCAATCTCCCTATCTCCCAGTATCTATGTTTTATTTCGTTCTTCAGGTATAGTTTGGGTTTTTCATATAAAAGAAACCACGTGTATTTCAGCTCCTGTGTCTGATGTATTTCACTTAAATGGATGGTCATTAAGGGCATCCACTTTGCTACAAATGATTCAAGTTAATCCTTCTTAATGGCAGAATAGTACTCCACTATTTATAAATGCCACGTATTCTTACCCATTATATGTTGATGGACATATGGGCTACTTTCAAGACTTGGTTACTCTGAGTTTTGCTGCTATAAAGATGAGTTTTAGAGTGTCACTGTAAAATGAAACCAATGATAGGTTTTTAAATAGCATTCATTACTTTCTTATGTCCACAGAATATATGAACTGTTCTTTTCCTGAAATGTGTTTCTTCTATTATTTACAACAGAGGAAATCAAGAGCAAGAGAGGGAGAGGTAAGGAAGGAAGGAAGGAAGGAAGGAAGGAAGGAAGGAAGGAAGGCAAGCAAGTAAGAAACTGAGGCAAATAGTTCAATTTTTGGACACTGAGAAATGCTGAATTTCATGTGTTTTTGAATATGTCTGTGCATGTATGTGTTACATACTGTGTCTACATATTTACTTGTGTTTTCTGAGTTGCTCACTTGATACCAAATGTTGGAGATGTGGCTATGAGCAGATACAGAGGAGGAGAAGTGGAGGAGGAAGTCACAATGATTCAGTAAGATGCTATAGTACACGGACCCATTCCCCTAGATTAATGAAATTATTATGCATCACATGTCTATACTAATTACAAATGAAACTAAACAATGAGAATAAGAGTAAAGGAAAGAACAGGAAAAATATTCAAACCCAATTGTACAGGATATGAGCCCCTGTTTGAAACAGCAAAGGAAATTATTCAGGATTCTACAATGATGATTTAAAATAACTCAAAACAGTTTTCAAGTACCAATTTATAATCAGAATCCTCCATATGCTAACATGTTTTATTATATATATAAATGCTGTAATGTCAAATTCTAACTTTGGTTTGAGAAGTTATTATTTGTAAATATCAGGAAGGTATAACTAAAACACAACTATACAATATATGTCTAGTAGTTTCAAATGAGTTCATTAAAATATCTTTTTATTTTCTGCTAAGATTGACAATGATGTTTCAAGTATTTGTTAACGGTAAGCTTAATATGATATATTTTTTGGTGCATGCATTCAACTGCATTATAATATTGGGTGGGATATGGTGATATATCTATTGAGAAGTAAAAATAATCAGACATTCTCTAGCTAGTTTCAGGTGGTGGAAACAGAGCCACCCCAGGTCCACTCCCCAAAACCCACCTCCCTGTTTTCCCTGTTACACTGATACATGCATCCATGTTATTATCTATTCTTGTTTTTACCTTTGGTGGTGATTTAATCACACCATCCTTCTCAAGTGGTTCATTTATGAAATATCTTTTACTATTTAAAAAGATTTTTCAATGAACAGCAATTGTGATTGTGTCTATTAAATAAAAGTTAAAAAAAGAAATTTGGAAGATTTTTAGAAATGTAAATAGCACTCACCAGTACTTCATGGTAAAGCATCCTATGAAATACACCTTCTAGGAATTGTTCTCTGATATCATTAGCATGAACATTCCACACTCGGAGTTAAGATGATGAGTAATTTATGCTGAATTTTTATGATGATATAAAAACTAGGAAGTTTCATTAGTAACTAATGGAAGTTGATTAGTAACTGAAAGCAGAATTTGTTTTAGAATCCTGACATCCAGGTATGCAGCATTGACCTAAGGCCACGAATTCGCACACATCCCATAGTTCAGATCATGCGTTCATCCAACAAGGTGATAAGCTCAGAGTCTGGAGTGTAAATAATATTTCCTGTTTGTGTTTCCATGACTGCATGTTTTTGAACATGTTTTATTCCACCTTAGACATGAACAGAAGAGTCTTTTTTCCTCATCCACCCTTTCACTCAGGTGGATTTGTCTTGAGCATCTTAAATAGCTACAATGCATTAGGGAGGCTAAAAGTAACAGGATTTCAATCCCATACTTGTTTCCTATCTCCCCATCCTTGGAACCTCATGATTTTCTTCTACTGTCCCTCTAGATCTGAGGTCTTCCTTCTTCAAAGTCCTCTCCAAAATCTACTAATGTTGGTGACCATTATTAGCAATGATATTTGAAAGAAGATAGAGCCCTATTAAAACAGGGAAATAGACATAGAGATCTGAATATAAAGCTATATTTTATATTCACATTTTATATTTAAACTTGAAGGTAGACTATCCATTACTCATGCCTCACTATTCTTATAGAACAAATTCTACTTTGTTATTGCTGATATTAATGCTACATTTTTGGTGTGATATGCTGTTTTCTAATTTTTGCACTTAGTGTCAATCTCCTACAGAGGAAAGCATTAAAACTACAGCAATAGTTGATTATTAGCCTCCTGTTTTTTATTATTTACTAAATAATATTTTCACTTGTTTTCATTATTCCATTATTCCAACCACTTATTCCACTGTTAATGCTTCCCCAAACTATTTCTCTGAATATTCTTTTCACCCATTTAAATTCCAAGGACTGATAATTAGGGATAATATTACTAACCTCATGTTCTTTTTTTCTACATTTCCGTCTATGCAGGTTTTCACAGGATACTCATGCAAGTGAATTCGTTATATAAAATCTTCCAACAAAAAATCTTAGATTTATATTTTTCGCTGTACTTCTGGCAACCGTCTTCAAAAACATTGAATCCACTTAAAAGCCTACACTGCCTGAACTAAACTTTATATTTAAATTTTTTACATTTAAACTTAAATATTTCTAAGCCTTTCTGTATTCTAATTTCCCTTGCTTGGAATTTGTGATTTCGGAATGACATACATTTTTAGTGGTATAAACTGTTCTTGTTTGTGCCTGAAACCTTTTTCACTTCCATGTACAGCATAGTTGTACAATTATCTATGCATTGTTATGGTACTAACTAATCATTTACTAACTTTTTGGAACTGCATGTGCCTGTCCACTTCATGCAGTGTCAAACCCTGAAGAAAAGACCATCTCGCCCTGTAGATCGATGCCTCCAATACTCTGAATCTTCAACACATACGTACTCTTTGCATGAGAGTATTCATTTACTTGTCATGGTTTCCATCCCGAATGGCCCCCGACAGTCTCCCGGGTTCAGAGGCAGGGTTGTCGTGGATGATGGGATTGTCAGGGAGCCTTCCCCATCAAAGGCTTCAGGCACTGCAGTGTTCAATAGGTAAATGTGTTTGTACGAGGTGGATCCTAGTTAGAGGTAGGTCACTGGTGCAGTGGGAAGGATGCATGGCCCTTCTCAGTTCTCTCTCTCTCTCTCTCTCTCTCCTTCTTGGTTGCCATGATTTTAGCAGCATTCTTCTGCACCCTGGGATTCCCTTTGTTTTCATGAGTTTGTGTTGATATGCATAATGTTTACATTCCTTGTGTGGAGTTGCTACATGTGCATGCATATCTCAGTCACATTTTTATTCCTTCTCTCCCTCATCAAACTCTTGCTTCCATTGTTTTTTTTTTCCTTTTTTTTTTGGTACCGGGGATCGAACTTGGGCCCTTCTGCTTGTGAGGCAGGCGGCGAACCACTGAGCTAAATTCCCAGCCTCCAATTCTTTTTTAATAGTACATATATGCAGTGAATACTGTTTACATTCTTTCTGTGGAGTTGGTCCATGTATATAACACAATGTGCTCCTTTTTACTTCCTCTTTTTCTCTCCTCCCTCTCCCTTCTTTCCTTCTTGACCCCTTTCCCCTTTGTGAAAAATCTCATTCCTCCCTATTTTCTAGCTCCTATTTTGCTCTTTATTTATACTCTGGGTTTTCCATATAAGAGAAACCATGGGATGTTTAAGTTTGTGTGTTTGACTTGTTTTACTTCAAAAAATGTGTCCTAGCTGCATTGCAGTTCCCATAAATGACTCAAATTTATCTTTCTTCATGGAGAAGTAGTACTCCGTTGCATGTAAATATCACATTTTCTTTATCCATTCATCTGTTGTTGGGCTTTATGCACTTAGTACCCTAAAATGTGATCAATAACACTTTTCCTACAATACCTAGAAGGAGAATAAATGAATTAAATGGAATGTATAATTTTATTTTTTGAAGAATCTCCAGGCTGATTTCCATAAACCATCAGAAAAGACAATAGACAACATCTTTGTTTGCCCCAAACAAAGAGACAATAGAGACATTATCATTATGTCTGTATTTCCACGAAAAAGAAAAAAAAGGAAAATAAGTCAGACTGTGTTTTGTAAAACAGGGTTCTATTCACTACTGTGTAGAATGATATAAAATTAATGATGACACAGATTCGCGTCTGAAATGTGGAAGTGAGAGATGTGTTGAAATGTTATTAAGAACAATAAAAAAACTGAGGTACATTACTGTGCATTAGGTATCTATACCTGGAGACAAATATGGCAGGAATTATAGAGTTGGAAAATAATCATACAGACAGGGAAACACAGACCTAGATAGTCATTAATCTAATACATCCAACATTCAGATAGCGTAAGAAATGTCTACACACACACACACACTCACACACACACACTCACAAGATCTCACAGATGATGGTATCTTGTTACAACTGAAAACTTGAGCTCAGATGGAGATTAATGCTGAGCACAACCCAGACTGAACACAAGAGCGAGCAACAGAAGGATAGATTTTCAGTAACTTTAATTATCTCATGTCCGTAGTGTATAGGAAGTAGTTTTGCTGAAATGTATGTCTACTGCCATTCATAGTCATTGAAAATGAGAGAGAGAGAGAGAGAGAGAGAGAGAGAGAGAGAGAGAGGAGGAGGAGGAACAGGAGAAGCAAAAGAAAGAAAAGAGGAACAGGAAGAGGAAGAAGAAGAGAAAGAATAAGAAGAGGAAGAGGAAAAAGAAGAAACAAGGAAGGATGAAAGGAAGGATGAAAGGAAGGAAGAAATGAAGGAAAAAAGGAAGGAATATGGAAAGTGGGGCCAATAGTATAACTCCTTATAAACTGATAAAAGCTGAATCCAATAATTTTGTTTCAGGATGTTTCTCTTTGTGTCTTTTAGTTTACATTTTGCTTTATTTTGTTTTTGTATTTTTTTTCTATGCAGCTCAGGCTGGCCTCGAACTTGTGGAGATCCTCCTGCCTCAGCCTCCCGAGTGCTAGGATGACAAGCATGCGCCCCCACGCCCTGAATATAATAATTTTGAAGAGTTCCATGCAGCTGTATGTTACACATGTTGCACGCGTATTTATCTGTCCTTCTGAGTTGCAGACCTGGCATCATATGATGGAGATCTGGCTGTGAGCAGACAGGGAGAACAGGAAATTGATACTGATCTCTTCAGGTTTTGTATTGCTGCATGATTCAGTTGTGTGAGCTGGTTGTGCCCAGGAGCTTGTCCATGTGCCCTTGATGTTCAAATTCATTGGCACAGAGTTGATCAGAATAATGTATTATAGTGTTTTGTATTCGTGTGGTGCCATTTGTAATGTTTTCCATCTCTGATTTTATGTTTGGTTATGCTTTCTCATATTCTCACTGAGGGTTTGTCTATTTTAATTTCTGAAGAGCTAGGTCTTTTTTTCAATGTCCTTTTAAAAAGAAGTTTACCCTGCATCTCATTTTTTCTCTTATATTTCTTTTTTGTTTCATTCTCTTCAAGATAATTAATTTATGGTTTCCATTTCCTTATGATGCAGTTGTTTGTATATTGAGCTCCTTCTACTGTTTTCCTGTGGGTATTGACCACTATGAGCTTTTCTATTAGTACTGTAAATCTATTTGATATGTTTTCAGCATAATTCACTGTTCCAAGAATTATTTAACATTTCAGTTTCATTTTCTTCCTTAATCCACTGGCTGTTCAAGAGAAAGTTGGATAATTTTCACAGGTTTCTCTCCTTTCCAAAGTTCTTCTCATTATTCACTTGCAACTCTGTTGTGTTTTGTCACACAGGACACTCAGTAAGGTTGCTTTTGCTTTGTGAATTGTTTGCGATCTCTTTCCTGTCCTCCATGTGCTCTATTGAAAAGGATATTCCATGTGATTATGAGTAAAATGTATTTTTGGCAGCTCTAGGTGGAATATTAGGAAGATGTCCACTAGGTGCATTGGATCTCATTTGCAGTTTACTTCAGCTGTTATTTTGTTGATTTTCTCTCTGGGTGAACTGCTCATTACTGAAGGTGGGAAGTCTTATTGAATAGATGTTTATACCTCCCTTTAGGTCCATTAATACTTGCTCTGCATATTGGAGTACTCGAATATTGTTGGGTATATATATATATATATATGATTAATACATGACTTTGCACATATAATCCCTCTAATATCTCCAACTTTATATCTATGTAAAATATTTATAATATATAAACATATATTATATTACTGTACAAATATTTTAAAGAATATATATATATATATATTTCTGGAGAATTAACCCCTTAATTTTATAGAATGACATTCTTTATCTCATTTTTCTTATTTTCCTTTGAAGTCTGTTTTTCATGATATTAATATCAGACATCTGGGCTTTCTGGCTTCCTTTGTATAGGATATATTATTCCATCTGTTTACTTTCTATCATTGTGTTTTCTTAGAGAAGAAAAGAGTTTCTTGTCAGCAGTATATACAAAGGTCTTGTATTTTGTTCATTTAGTCACTGTATTTAATTGGGGAATTTCACCAAGTTACACTCATAGTAACTACTGATGAGGAAGGTTTCCCTACAGCTAATATGTAATTTATTTTCTAATGTAATGTTTTTTCTTTTTTTTAGCCTCTTTCATAGTTTTTTAATCACTTTAGTAGTATGTTTTGATTTCTCATATTTCTTTTATTTCCCATATTTTGCAATATTTTCTTATCATAGCCAAATTGGATGATTTGGGTTACACAGATTAAAATATCGCAATGCGGATTCTCTTTGGAATCTTGTTATGTGGCTGTTTTCCCATAGACTTGTATTTTGCAGGGCGGAGGCTTGCAAATATACCAGTGTTTTCTGACATCACTTAGGAAAACAAGGGCTTTTTAAATAACTCTATCCACCCAGTCTCTTCCCTCCTTTCCATTAGGTGGAACACTTTCATTTTATCCTAAAAGTCCCTTCCAAGATTTTTTCACAAAGTATTTGGCCATCCAGCCTCACCACTCAGGAGTTGTGATAGACCATTTGCATTACATCATACAACTCCAAACCTACGATGGTGTATCTCACATTTTCCCCTCTACCGACCAAAGAGTCAGGATTTCGGCAGTTACGCGTCACAAGAATCATGACCTGTTCTAGTCCAGAAACAGTTTAAGAAATGGTTGTGCTTTACAAATTTAAGAATTCCCTCCAGATATGTTTATGTTTGCACATGATATCAATTTATTTGTTAATTTAGGCTGAAGAACCATCAAGTAGATGCAGAGAGAGGGGAAAGGAAGGTCGTGAGGCTGGTTTATGACTTCCAGGAAAGAGGAAACATGACTGAAAAGAGAAGGTTATGAGATCTTCATGATTCAAATATCTCAGAGAGGATGGTATTGCAAATCCTCCTGCCTTGTTATAATCTGTGAGAATGCAAAAGGGAAAAAATGAAAGTGTAGCTGAACTGATATGAATAACAAGATGTTTCTGAGGGTGGAAATGGAAAGGAAAATCTATTAATGGAAAATATACCAGAGGGAATATCACACACGAGTCACTTTATAGGACTCCACCTATGGATGGGCATGTGTGTATGCTACATTGAATATTTCCATAGCAAAGCATCAGTTTTGCATTAGCCTGTGCCAGCACTGATCTTGAAATTTTCCATGGAATATGTTGACGTCCACATCCCATTGACAATGATATGTAATTTAATGTCCACGGGCCTTCTAGCGTCTTTCCTAGACATACAAATGATTTTGGTGCTCTGAGATTCCGAATTTGCACTGAAATTCACCAGAGTTATACACATCTCTCAGTCCAGAAATAATCATATTTCAGAAAGTTCATTCTCTTTGTCCCTACAATAAAAAGTTCTGTTCTTTTCCCTAAATCTGTTAGTTTTTGAATATTTATACAGATACAGTAACCAAAGTCTTAAGTTAAACAAGGGACTATTTGCTTATTTAATACGTCAAAAGGCCTAAGGAAAAAAAGTTCAAACAGATTCAAATATCAGGTGGTATAAATACCATGTTTCTACTCCCCTAAGCACCATCTTTAATTTGGGCAAGTGATTGGGAGAGAAAGTGAAGGAGAAAAAATAAAAGGACAAACAAGTTCATTGGAATTATTCAATAGATCTAAAGATTTGGAATAATTATTTGATTAAAGTACAATTTTTGGAAGAGTTATTCTGAATTAAGCATTGTACTGATTAAGTTTTCATTCTAACTCTATTTTGATATCCTAGGAGACAGTGGGGTGACTCTACCTGTTTTGATGATATGTTTTATATTTTCCTGTGGAATGCCCTTTTCTTCAGCCAACTTTGCCAACTGCTGCTCTTTTTCCCCTGTCACGCTGTGTCTTTGTCCTGTATTTCATGGAAGACAAGTGGAATAAATCTGTCTTAGGATGCAAAGTATCCCCTGGCCCACGCTGTGCTGGTGTAACCTGGTAAATTCTACATCTCCACCTCCTTCCTCTCCAGCAGGTAAATCCTGCTCTACCATGTCCTTCTTCTTCTTTTCTTTTTTTTTTAACCAAACACTACTGTATCTCAAAACATAACCAAAAAATAAAACAACAAAGTAAATGGGAAACACAAGGTATTTCACTATTGCAATGCATGACAAAACTCTTTACATAATGAATCATCCATCATCTCTTAGGAATTAGGAACAGACTGCTATGTTACTACAAAGGGAAATGAAAGAAACATAAAAACCAAATTAACACAAAGGAACAGTAATGTTATACAAAGATGAGATGGCTCAACAGTACGATGTATAAAGATGAGAAAGATTAACATTGAGAAAAACCACTTATATTACATTATCAACTATTAGAACATATTGTTATCTAATGGTCACAGTTTTGGGAAATAGGGAACTTTGATTTCAACACTGCAGTATACTTCAATTAAGAAGAAATTTACTCAAATATAGATTTCGCATCCAGTTTTCAATGGTGATTGTAATCAACAAATAATACCAATGCAGCTGAAAAATTCAAATTTACGTAAGCCTATTTAGTACATAGAAAAGTTACAGGTAATATATTAAAATAAATTTGTAAGGCCAGAAGTGGCAACCTATGCCTATAATGCAGGACTCCAGAGGCTGAGGCAGGAGGATTGCTGTGAGTTTGAGGCCAACCTGGGCTACGTAGTGAGTTCAAGGCCAGCCTCAACTGTGTAGTGAGACCCTATATAAAAGAACCAAGCCAAAAATAAAATAAATAAGAGTACTAAGTCTCCTCTAGGTTATTGCTTTTCATTTTTATTTTATTTTTATTTTAAAAATTCTAGTAATACTACTTTTTTTAGCTTGCAGATATTTCTAAATCACACATACTATCACATCTAAATGTACGGTAACAGTAGCACAAAGACCATAACTTTCTTTTCAAGTTTGTTAATACACTTCTAAGAACAAAAGAACTGTGGTTATAAGTATTATATAAATTTATGGCCTGTGAAAATTAGACTCATGTACTACCAATTATGTTAAGTAAGAGAATGTCTTATAAAGATCCCTGAATTAATCAAAGTGTAAATCAGAGTATCTTTCCAACAGTAATTTAGCAAAGACCATCACTGTAAGAGTATATACAGTTTATGAAATGCAATAATTGGCTACTGGAATATTACTGAATTTCTAAAAAATTTACTAGAAAGAAAACTTTCTATGCTTAGCAACTACCTGAACTACCATGCCCACCGTAAGTGACACCAGATGAAGACCCGGCATTGAACATCACATCATGTTCCAGTTCTTAGGACTTCTGCAGACAAGCACCTCAGCGTCCCCAAATCCAACCCAATCTCCAAGACCAGGGCTTGCTGAGGGTCTTACCTGCGAGGTGGGAATGTCTGCACTGTGTAGCCTCTCATTTTCCTCTACGTTTTGCATCCCTTCCGTGGTATTTCAGAACCTTCATCAAATGAGATGGGAGAACGACCTCAACTTCCCCCGAGTCCTTTAATCCCTGACATTTTAGCACTGAGAAACAGAAAAACACAGATAGATAATCTCCTTCATCGTTCTGCATCCAAGATGCGCCTTCATCTCCCTGAAATAGGGACCTGACCCAGGGCAGAAGCAATGCTTCTATTGCTGTCTGTGTGACATTATCAGGAATCCGAAACATTCAAATGCACAGGACGTTGTTTGAGAAGCTGAATCGGAGGAGCTGTTTCTTTATAGAACAACAGTTTCATGTTTTGTCACTGGTAGAATAACCCTGACAAAGCAGGGATTTTAAAGTGGAAATGCACACAGTTATGACCTCGGGGAACTAGTCAGTCTGCTGAAATACAATCTTAAATTTTGCTTCGTTAGTTGACATAATGCAATTACACCAATGTGGTGTGATGCTTGGTCATTGTTTTGTGGATTATTACAGAGTCCACTTAGAGTGTCCAGAGTATCTATATCTATATCATCTATATCTATATATCTTATAATATATACATTGTATCTTATAATATATATCTTATATATTATATATTATAATATAATGCTCATAATTTTTAGGAAATCATTTTAATAGGGCCTCAGAAAGGGTCTATATCTTCATTTTCATAGAGAACTTCTCAGCATCCTTGACTTCATCAAGGTGAAAATTGAAATCTCGTGTGTGAACACATTTCTATGCTAGGACACTTACCTAAATGATTCACAAACACATTTCTTTCCACATTGAGAACATGGGTGACATTAACATGTGTATGTTCTACTGCACAGAGCAAATGCCACAGTACCTACCAGAAGTTACAATCACAAGTGTTTTCTTCCCCTCTTCACCCACATTGAGCTTGTAAAATGTTATGACATCGTCTTTTGTACAAAGCGTTTGGATATAGTTTTCACCCAAAACTACAATGGTAAAAGAGATATTTCAAAACTGAATACACCTCATTTTTTTTCTATTTTACTTGCTATGACTTATTTGCAACATACCCATATCCATTCTTCCTCCAACAATACCATATTTAACTAACTTACATCCAACAGGTTAGAAGCAGGGGTAAGAGCTACTGAGATAAGGTCATATTTCACATATGACTTTCACATCATGCTGAACATGTCCAGGCCTCACAATTCATGGGTATTAGCAGACTGCATTGTGCTTCATGATGCCAAAGTTCTTGGTGCAAGATCTGCAGATAGATGATAGATAAAGGACTCCTACACTTCCTAACCAGCTCATGAAAGTCAACCATTAAAAGTATGGTAAATAGGACACACATGTGTAAATAAAAAAGTTTCTCTGGTGTGAAAAACTGAAAGTGTAAATAAGGATCAAAAGGCATAATTGATAATGTGAAACAGGAGGAAATGGTCCAAAAGGGAAGGGGAAGTGGGAGGGGAAGGGGAATGGAAAGAAGGGAAAGGAATAAATGTGAGAAAAAGGAAAAAAAGGAAACAAAGTCTTTGTAAATAGGAAGGGGGGGAAAGGGGGAAGGGAGGGCAGGGGAAGGGGGAAAAATAACCAAGATACATCATGCAAAGGTGCAAATTCCCAATGATGTATGTCATTATATTGTATATTTAAAATGTACCAATAAAATTAATTATTTTAAAAAGTCAACTATTAAAGTGTAAGGAATTTTTCTCATCCCTTGGATGAGAAACCCAACCAATATTTTATTGTAACTCCATGAAGATACAGTAATATATACTATGAAAAATTTGAAGTTGACATATATTCAAACTTACCACTTATTTGTAGGTCAAGTCTATCTTGCTGCTGGTTATATTTACATAAATTTTAAAAATCTTCTTAGACCAGTATTAGAAAACAATTCTAGCATTCATTTATTTCCATACAATGAACTATTTAAATTTTGGGCATTTCATACTATAGATTTTATTTCTGAAACTTAATTTAGATGGCGTTATTGCTGTGGTTGGTTTTAACTTATATCCAAGTTACAAGCAATGTACTTTAAATATTTTTACTGTTATTTTAACTTAGCTTTGGAATTTAGTTTATCAGACTATACTTGATAATTGGTTTATTTATTAAGCATCTTTAACGTTTAAGTATATTTGATGAAAGAAAAGTGTGACTGTATCCAAATAAGTCACAACACATTTTGAAAGAAATTTGATCTTTCAAATTAGCTGTAAGTAGTTTTCCATGCCTGAAAATCATATCAAATAGAAAGTACAATCAGATAGATGGAGAATTTTTAAGTATGTATTATAATAAAAGAAGCATTGCATGAGTCCCCCTCAACATTCTCCCCATTGTTTTGAACATACGTATCCGGTCGTTCTTGCCAGTTTCTGAAGCAGTTCTGGAAATCCTTTTTCGTGAAGGTTTTTGTGACATGTGCCAATCAGTCATGACTCCTGCTGCAGAGGACAATGTTTAATTTCTTTTGAAATGAGGGGGAGGGTTTTGAGGCAGATTCACAGCGATGTGTCTTACTGTCATAAACTTTTTAAAAATTTAAACATATACCCTATGTTTAATCACAGCTCACTTGTATTCGGTGATTGGTTCTCGTTTGCCCCTTATCTACACCAGGTTCTCATGTGTGGATCTAAGCTGGCATGGAAGGTATCCTGGGTATCCTAGCCTCGTATCATGTTGTGAACGCTTGGGGCTCTCAAGAACTGTTTTGAGGTTGCCTCAGTCATCAGTAGGAGACCTTGTTCTAGAATCCAGGCGGCCAGGTATACGGGTGGAGCCAGAGATGTGAATTTGCTCATACCTCGTGATTTAAGTCATACAGTCTCAGCACAATGTCAGGCACTCAAGATCTGCCATGTAAACCCAGTCTGCTTCTCTTTGTATTGCCACGACAGTGAACTCTTTGTATTCCCCGTTCACCCCTGAAACAACAGTTTCTCCTCCACCACCTCCTCCGCTCTTGGAAGATCTACTGGGCTTGCAATGCATTTGAGATGCCTGAAATAATATCCTCATTTAACGTCTCCATGACATGACTCCTTAGACCTGCACACCCTTGATGATTATGGACAGAGGCATTGGATAATTCACTAATGCTCCACTAGCGTTCCTGTTCTTTGTGCATTTGTGGTCAGCTTCACTGGACCGGACCTGTTTCACACTCTTAGATATCATCCCCATGGAGAGAATCAGAAATGTTCACAGTCTCTACCATATAGCCATTGGAGGAGCTTGCAAAAACACACTCTGAAATCCCAGGGAGGGTTGTTGTTGTATATTTTGACAAAAAACCTGTTTCATTTCCTCAAAAGTAATTCTCTGCTTTTCCTGTAAATGCTGCCAGTGTTATCAGTGCTGGAGTCCCTATTCTGTAAACAACACTTCAACATTTTCTAGTTCGTGTGACCATTATTCAACAAAAGGATTCCAATAGATCTAGAGCGTTCTCAGAGTAAAATCACAAATACACGTGGGGTCCTGACCGCTGGAGATGGACAGACACATAAGCATAGTCACACGTGATGTTCAGATCTGAGGATGAGAACTTCATAGTGATATCTCAAAGTTTGAGTTCACATTTCTCTTCCTGACTGGTCATTTTTATACTAGATACCTTATGACATGTCAGTACGTGGATGGTGTTTTAACTTTACGTCGGGCTGAACTTTGCTTACTTGACATAAAGCCTGATGTAGAGCTTCTTGCATCCTTCAAGGCATCGTAGATAATAGAAACAGGCTCTCAAGTTTCCATTCTCTTCCATCTTCTCCACATTATCAGAGGCTGTGCCAATGGTACACTAATCCCCATTGAGCTGGCAAGGAAAGATCCCATTGGAAAGGTTGATTCATTTCTTTCTTGTTTTCTCACAAACATTATCATCCCCACAGAATCTACTTCAGCTAAGCAGAATGAGTACATCTGAGCCTAGTGATCAATGCTGGTTTTTTTTCCATTAAGTTTATTGGTACATTTTAGGTAAACAGTACAGTTACAGTCATCATTGGGATCTTATACCTGTACGTGATCTAACTTGGTTCTTATTTTTCCCCCATTGCCCTGCCCTCCCCTCACCCCCTCCACCCTTCCCTATTTACAAAGAATTTGTTTCCATTTTGATCCTTTTCTCATGTTTTTCCTTTTCCCTTCTTTCCTTTCCCCTCCCCCTCCCACTTCCCATGCTCCTTTAGACCTTTCTTCCTATTACACAATAACAATTATACATTTTTAAATTACAATATCAATGTCTAGGAGACATTACCACAGATTTTACAGAATTTAAAAGGATATAGAAAGCATATTACAGAAATCTTTTTTGAAATAAATTTGACAACTTCTAAGAAGTACCTTGGAAGACAAATTAATTAAACTGACTCTGGAGGAAATATAAAATTTGAATAGCACCTATTAAAAAATATATTCCTGGCTTGAAAACCTACCTATATGAAAACAACAGGCTCGTATACATTTTAACTGATGAATTATATCAAACATTTAAAGCAGAAAAAAGAAGGAACACTTCTTCCCTCATTTTAGGAAATCAACATTGTGCTAATACTAAAGCTGGATAAAGGTAATAGAAGAAAAATGTATAAACATAGATAAAAATTTGTTTAACAAAACAAACTATTAGAAGTCAGATCTGACAGTATGTAGAAAGTGGTTTTGTTATAGGGATGGCAGTGTTGGTTCAGCATTGGAAGATCCACCCCCAAAAGTCATCATTTTAACAGAGGAAAGGAAAAAGCCATATGATCCTGTCAGTTTCAGAAAAAGTATTGGACTAAATTCTACAGCTGTTCATGGTTAAAGCTATCAAGAGACTAGAAAATGAGCAGAAACTTCTCAACAGATAAAACATTTACTCCATACTTTCAGCAAAAACGCCTTATATGAATGGAAAAGATACCATGCTTTCTCCCTAAAATGGGGAACAAGGGCAGATATGCCTACTCTTCATCTGTCCATTAAACTTTGAAAGATAGGCCCAAACCAAAATAGTCTGGAAATAAAAAGAAACAATTACCATAGGATTGGCAAGGTAGAAGTAAAATCTTTATATGTAGATGAAATGATCATCTACAGAGAAAATACTAAGAAATCTCTAGGATCCCCTAGAACTTGTATCTGAATTTAGCAGGATTAGAAAACACAAGATATATATAAAAATTCAGAAAAAAATTCAGGTCTGTGTATACTTGCTATAAATGAAGAATTGGATATTGAAATTTGAAAGTTATGTAGGAGTTCAAGGACCTAGAAGAGTTAAAAAAAAAAAAAAAAGGAAAGAAAAAGAAAAAAAAAACGTGTTGGAAGACATTTATTACCTAATTTTAAGACTGCCTCTAAGGCTACAGTAATCAAGGCAGATTTGGCATAAGGAAAGACATATAGATCATTGGAATACAACAGACAGTATAGAAATAGAACTACACATATATGGTCCACTGAGTTTCAAAAGATTATTTAACATTAACATTTTATAGAACATAAACTCAACTCAAGAGCAGAGGGAAAGGTAGTGTTTTAAGCAAATGGTACTAGAACACCTGTTATCCATATGTAAAAAATTATCCTCAAACTTTCATTTCCATACAAAAAAATAACTTGTAAGGATCTATGAACCTAAATATGAAAGACTAAAACTATAAAAATGTAAGAAGAAATTATAAGGAAAAATGTTCATGAATTTAGGGTAGGCAAGAATTTCCTAGGATACAAAAAACATGATGAAGAATAGAAAAAAACACTGATAAATGAGATTCCATCAAAATGTAGAATGTTAGGGCCAGGGATTTAGCTCAGTGGTTTCGCCGGCTGCTGCACAGGTGCAAGGACCCGAGTTCTATCCCCAGTACCAAAAAAAAAAAAATTTAGAATGTTAAATGACATCGTTAAGAAAATGAAAAGTAATCCTTAAACAGACCATGTTTACAATGCATATAATCTATGACCAGAATATATAAAGAACTCTTACAGCTCATTAATAGACAACCCAATTTAAAAGTAGACACAGATGATAAATAGCCAGTAGAGCACAACAAAAGGTGTGCAACACTAGAGTCAGAAAAATGCTAATCAGTACAATAACAAGATTGTATTATATACTCATTAGGAAAATGAAGTTAAAAGTTTTAAAAGAATAAATGTCAGCTTAGGTGTGAACCAGGTAGAACTTTCTAATACTGCTAATGTGAATGTAAAATGAAAAAACAATTTTGGAAAACAATATAGAAATTTCTTATATTACTGTTAAGAACCAACAGTTTTATTCTTCAGTTTTTATTTAAGAGGAATAAAAACACATGTTCACAAAAGATTTGTACATACAAGTTGACTATCCCTTATTTGAAATTCTTGGGTCCAGAAGTATTTCAGATTTTGGTTTGAAATCCACGACCTGCAAAAAGCATAGCTGTGCCTGCTTTCTTTTGCATTCCTGTCACATGAAGTATTCTTTTCCATCCGTTAACTTTCAGTCTAGGAGTTTCTTTTTGAATTAAGTGTGTTTCTTGTATGAAGCATATTGTTGGCTCTTGCTTCTTGAACCATTCTGCCAGTCTACTTCTTTTGATTGGTGAATTGAGACCATTAACATTGTTGGTCATAACTGATACATATTGACTTATCATTGTCATGACATTTTCTTTTTGTTGGATTCTCCCCTATGCATTTAATTTCTTGTTGTATCCAATGGGTTTATTCTGCTGGGCTTCCTGGGGTCGTGATCCTCATTGTCTTTTCCTAGGATATTAACCAAAATTTTTTGGAGTGCTGATTTGGTATTCATGAAGCTACGAAGGTGCTCTTTGTCATGAAAGTATCTTATTTCTCCATCAACTATGAAAGATAGTCTTACAGGGTACATCAATCCGGGTTGGACGCTGTTTTGCTTTAGGGCTTGAAATACATCACTCCAAACTCTTCTTTCCTTAAGGGTTTGCTTTGAGAAATCTGCTGTGATTCTGATGGGCTTCCCTTTGTATGTGATTTGTTTGTTTTCTTTAACTGCTTGTAGAACTTTGTTCTTGTATTGGGTTTCTGGAATCTTAACTATTATATACCTATGTGTAGATTTTTTTTGTGGCTTTTTTTTTTTTTTGGTACTGGGGATTGAACTCGGGTCCTTGCTCTTGCGAGGCAGGTGGCAGGACCACTGGGCTAAATCTCTGGCAATGTGTAGGGTTTTTTTGATCAAGGCTATTTGGAGTCCTATATGCCTCACTTATCTGTATATCAAGTTCTTTCCCCTGCTTGGGAAGTGTTCTGCCATCACTTCAGTGAACAGTTTTTTTATGTCATCTGCACTCTCTCCTGTTTCTTCATTGACTCCAATCAGTCTTATATTATTCTTCTTTTCATGGTCTAGCAGCCACTTGATTGATTTCTCGTGGTCCCTTACAATTTTAAAGCAATTTTTCTTTTCCTGGTCACTAAATTCAATCTCATCTTCTATATCTGAAATTCTGTCCTCACATTGGCTCATTCTGCTGTGTAGAGTTTCAGCGGAGTTTTTAATCTCCTGGAAATCTGTTTGTATCTGTTTTATGGATTCTATTTGTTTCCCATGTTGGGATTCCATCATATTCCTCAGTTCCTCTACTTTTTTTTATCTGTGTCCTCTCTAGATTTATAAATCATGTCTTGCACTATGGGCACAATCTCTGCTGTTATCTGAGAAATTATTTCTGATTTTATTTTTTCCAGATTCTCTTTTGTTGCTAGTTTAGGGACTGAACTCCAGGGAGCCCACGTGTTTGATTATCAGAGTGTTCCATCTCATTTCCCTTTGGGGTTGGTGTAGGTCATCTGGAAGTCTGGTATTGAGGCTTGTGTACTTGTTTCTCACTTCAGGGTTGGGTGGTGGGGCTGCTACTGGCACCCTCACGGCTCACCTCCTCTGTGCTGGTAGAGGTGGTATGGCAGTCTGGAAGCCTCTTCCTCTGCCAAAAGTCTTTTTTTTCAATAGTTCATTTATAAATGTTTACTTATTATGTGTTTCTTCTCTTTTTGACACAAATAACTATATTTTGATAAAAGCCTATCAACAATTCTTTTTTTTTTCTTTCTTCATTTCATTCCAGAAATCCACATTGGCTTTTTACCTAAGGAATAATTTTCCAAGGTCACAGAGATTTCTTCTCTGATAACATCCAGAGCTTTTCCAGCTTCATTTTTGATTTCTCATTCTATGGCTCACCTCAAGGTAACTCTACTCTATGTCAAATGCATATTTCTAGTTCAGGTTTGAAAATACTGCTATCCATTTTTTTCAGCCACTTTTCTCCCTAAGACTAAGTTTTTCCATGGCATGCTTAAAAAAAATCCTATTTGAAATTGGCTGACATGATTTTCTGGTATCTTCCTGAAATTTAGTTTATATTGTTCACAGTTTTTATTTTCCCCATTTCCTTACTCTCATTTTGTCCAATATCACATAAAAGAGGTATAAGACTTGAAGGCTGCGTAATTTTCATCATGAATATAAAAAAGAATTAACAAGATCCAAAGACGAATCCTTCCTGACTGAGCTGGAAGATAACCACTATTTCATTTTGCCTTGGGTGGAAAATTCCCCAAGTCTCAGAAAATTCATTCAGCTATGGGATATACTTTGTAGTCTCAGGTGAGTTGCCAGTTCTTAGGATGATCACATTCAGACAAGACATTTATTTCTTCTTCCTTCCGCTCTCTTTAATCCTCTTTGCTGAAGCACCCATCCATAACAATTCATCATAACCTTGTTGGAATAAAAAGATTTCAACAACTCAGATTTACTCTTTCCTTTTAAAGGCTTTTTAGCAGCTGAAATTTTAGAGCATTGTTTACTCACTGAATCTGTTATTTCCAGACCAAAACAAGAAAGGGTGATTGGAGTGCTGTTGATTTGTAGCACTTGGAAAGAAAAAGCTAAGTTTTACAGTCTTTGAACACCTGGATATTTTACAGGGCACGGTAGCATCCAAGTGAACTCCTCTTTTGGTTTCTATTCATATTCCTATATGTTTTTATTTAGTGTTCTAGTAGCTCATCAGGTAAATAGTTTAAAGATATTTGACCTCTTAATACTGCTTGGCTGCTAAAGGTATCTACAGGGTTACACCTTCAGCTGGCTCCTTACCTTCATACTGAGAAACCACTGTTTGTTTGTATTTTTTCTTTGTCCTTTTTTTCCCTTGCCTGATAGTCTTGATTATTTCTCCCTCTTTTAAACATATTTTTCTGTGTCTTTTACTGTGCATCCCCTATTTTATAAGCTGAATTTTTAAAAAAGTAACTTCTCATGTTTTACAAGGTATTTATAAAGCTTACTTTCTTTTGGGGATAGTTATGAACATGGATAGAATCCCAGTTAGCATAGAGTTCAACCCCTTGTGTTCCTCTCTGGGTCTTTATTCACATCAATCATTTGTAAATTTTTCTTTTATTAGAGTCCTAAAAGCATGTGATTTCTGGAAATGTTTCCTGAGGTTACTCTAGGAAGATCATTTCAAATGACAATCAAGGGGAAACAAAGGAGTAATTATTCTGAGAGTTTATTACCAAAAATCAGACCTTGGACACTACTGACTTTGCTATTTTTTCCTAAAGAGAGTCACATTATGTTCCGCTTCCAACTTTTACTTCATATTGCTTAACCCATGTGTAAGACAACAATAAAATCAGAGAGTCAGCTCACCCTACCAGTCGGTCTTTATAACCTCAATGACAATGTTCAAGTTTTTGGTTTATTTTTATGGATTTTTCTGATCATCTTTCTCCAAATTCATTCAGGTTTCTGTAACTAAATAAAATACCTCTTTTAGTTCACAAATTTTACCCACTCCCTCTTCCCATGATTATTGCTCTATTTAATTTCTCTAAATTCATTAATTTACTTTTCAACTGATACAGAATGTCATTTGTATGGGGAAGAATAGAAGAAGAATCCAGATACATCATGTACGGGTATATTTTCCTGATGATGAATGTGACCATTGTGCATATGTAAAAGATACTGATAAAATTAATTTTAAAACAACATATGATCTGGATCATGTGTACATTAAGAAGTGGCTAAATCTAGCAAGGTAAAGAATGCAGTACCTCACAGAATTATTATTTTTGTACTGAGAACACTTAATGTCCAATCTCTTTGCCTTGTTCACAAACTGTACATCATGGTCACCATGTGTACAGTACACTTCTTGAATATATTTATCCTTTGCAGCTTTAATGTTGAGTCTTTGCTAACTCCATCTCTTCCAAATTGGAGTCAACACCCATGTAGCCTCCACTTGTGTGAAACAAACTCTTTTAAATTCTTCACTTCAGAATGCGATCCTGTGATATTTTAGTTTGTGTGTCTGGTTTAATTCATGTTACAGACCATCCTGTAGATGAATCCAGGTCCCAGGATTCATCACTTTTATGACTGAATAGAGCCCCACGATGAATATCTACCACGTAGTTTGTATCCATTCTTCTGTTGTTGAATATGTATGTAAGTTGATTCTATATTCTGCATATGATAAGCAGGCTTACTATAAATACAGAAGGGTAGATATGTCTTTTCACACACTGAATTCATTTCCTTTGGATAGAAACTCAGTATGGGCAGTGTTAAATCTCTTTACATATACAGTATCAATATTTTGAGAAATTGCCATACTCTTTTTCATAATAACTGCACTAATTTATCTTAACATCAAACACTGTATGAGTTCCCCTTACTCCAAACTATCTAAAATACATGTTATTGTTTACCCTCTTGAAAATAACCATCCTTGCAGTTTTAAGGTCTATCTCTTTTAGGCTTTTATTTGCTTTTCTTCAGTAATTAATGAAGCAGAACTTCTTTATATACTGGATTAGCTACTTTATCTTGTTCCCGAGACAAAATACCTGACACCCAAAGTTAAAGGAGGAAAGGTTTATTTAGCTCACAGTTTGTAGAGGTTTCAGTCCCTAGTTGGCTGATGACAGAGCAGAGGATAACAAGTTCGTAGCAAAGCAGGGATGGTAGAAGGCAGCAAGCTCCATGGCAGCAAGCAACAAGCAGTGACCTTCTTTCTGTCCTTTATATTTTATCCCTGCCACCCACAATTAGGGCAGGGAGCACTCACAGGCAGGATGGGGCAGCCTTAATTCTAGTAGCATGCTGAGAATCTATCCCAGCATCATATTCTTGACCCCAGCATCACATCCAGCCACCTTGAAAAGCCCCACCTAGGACTGCCTGAGGCTTTGAGGGACATCTAGACACCATTACACATACTTACTGGTCACTGGTAGGTCTTCCTTGAGAAATACCTCTTCAATTCTTTTGCCCATTTTTAGTTGGGTTTGTATTTTGTTCCTTCTGAGTCTTTTCAGTTCCTTATAAGCTTAGCATTCTAACACCTTTATCAGTTTGCAAATGTTTTCTCTCATATCTTACAAAGTCTCTACCTCACAATTGTTTTCTACCTCTTAGAGTCTACAAATCGTATCTGTAGAGGACTAGAAACCCTATGATACACGGAGCAGACATTCCCCGTTTCCTCAAAGGTTTCTGACCCCCATTTTTCTGTATTTAGCCACTTGTGTGGGACAAGTCATCACACTACTAATTTGTGAGATGTAGTTGTTAAAATTGTTTAAAGCAATACTTCTCAAAAGAAAATGTGCATGCTGTCCACAAGAGGATTTTGGTACAGTGGGTGTTTCAGTTCAGGACAGGCTTGGAAGTCTGTTTCCAAAAAGCTTCTAGACAATGTTATTGTTTCAGGATTAAGCACCATAATTATTATTATTTTTTTGTACCATGGATCAAACTCAGGACCTTGTACTTGTGAGGCAGTCTGTGGTACCACTGAGCTAAATCCTCAGCCCTAAACACAACCATTTTTTATTAGCATGGGTTTAGAATTTTCTTTCTGAGACAGATTTGAGGGTAAGAATCTGCATGTAGATTTTTTTTAAATGCTTAAAACTTGGAGCTTTGGAATTCTTTATCTGTATGTTTCTGTAATATTTGTCTGTCACAGGTCTTTACCCAGGGTTACTTTTTCTTCTAAGAAGAGGCATTTCGAAAAAAGAGTGGAGGTGATGTTAGTTATCACAGCAAAGATGAGTTGGATGCTACACCTGGCGTCTTGGGGTATTTCTCTGTAGAGATGAAGGAAGGTAATAAGCACTGCAGAATACACAGGACTGTATCCGCAGCAGACAATGGCTAGCTCTGAAGGTCAAACTTGCTGAACTTGTGAAATCTGCTTTACACCTCAACATGTACTGCTGACAAAAAATAAAACTCCCAACACATTCCTGCATAATTTCACATTTTTCCGGACATACTTTCAACTTCTTACCTCAATCAGATACTGTTTTAGACATGCTGGAATTATTTGAAGCACACAAGTTTTTGTATTTGCCCATCTTACATTGCAAACCCAAATACTGCCTACTGTCTTCCCCTTTTCCATTTTCTTTCTTTCTTCTTCTCTTCAGGGGAATCTCCATCCACCAACGAGTCAGTTTCACATTAGCAGAGTGTGTCAGTTGGTTTTGATTGGATGCTGGGTGCCTCTTTCTGGTTCTTTGAATTCCATAGTATATATCCCTGACTTTTTTATTTTCCATTGGTGTGAATATAATTTGCAAAATAATGCCGTATATCAGTGACATATCTAGATGAAAAAGAAAATGCCAGAGTACTTGTTCAGCACTCCTAGTAGAGAACCCAAGAGTTATTCAATAAAACTTGCTGCAATATGGCTGACCCAGAAGGAGTCTTTATTCAAAAGCAGTCAGACAGATGAGAAGATTGCTAAAAAGCAAGGGCCACATCTGCCCCAGCGTATTGCAAGGGAGACAAAATATGTCTCTGTCACTCCCTAAAGCTAATCCTATCTGAGACTGACCACCAAAGAAGGCAGTTTCAGCAGCTCAAGAAAAATGGACAAACTCTTGGCTTGTGAATTTCACATCAACACTTAGAATAAAAGGCATCAGGGATCCCTATTAAATACTTGCTCAGGGGGTACATTTCAGCATAGCTTCAAGGCCCCTCATCTTTCTGACCCAGAAAGAAGCCTCATTTTCCCCATCAATTTCATGCCTGGAAACATCAGGATATGGCAAAAAAAAAAAAAAAAAAAAACAGACAAAGATCAACGAAGCCTTCAATGTGCATTGCAAAATGTGCGCACTCAAAGTTATCCTGATTTCTCTCCAGAAAGCCTCTATTGTAGGTATGTTTGTTAAGTCCCTTTTGTGTCCCAGAAAGACCCTCAAATTCATCCATGTGGAGATATAAAATGATGTTTAAAATCAAAAGCATTGACCTGTTCAACCTTCCCAATCTTTGTGCAGTCTTTTGGAATAAATAGATGTGATCAGGACGATGCATGGAATCCTCCCAAGGTCAAAGAGGTAAACTTTCAGAAAGAAAGCTTCTTTGCATTGCCCCCTCTGTTTGCTTTTGGTTTTGTGTTCAGATGTTGCTGTTTTCCTTTGCTTCCTGTGTATATGCTCCTTATTTTATTTTTAGCTTGCGTGTGTTGGTTTTATCCAGTGATGGACCCTTGATTACTATGGTGATATTTTAGCCCTTGTCTGCTCTGGACCAAGCCTTGTATCAAAAAATTGAGTGTCCACTAAACATTGGTTTACCCTCCGGAATTGTGATTGACTACTATTGAGTGCTACGTTTGATGCTGGGAGTAACACAATCACAGGGGAGTTCGTCTCAAATTCTTTGTGTTCCACAAGAGCATGGGATTTATTTCT
This sequence comes from Heterocephalus glaber, assembly GCF_053883595.1. NCBI lineage: Eukaryota > Metazoa > Chordata > Mammalia > Rodentia > Bathyergidae > Heterocephalus > Heterocephalus glaber. The sequence goes on from NW_028258189.1 coordinate 4,717,310, forward strand.
CTGCAGGATGATTTGACTGCTGTTATCTTGCAGTACATTATTAGAAAACATAACATAGAGGCCTATACTAATATGCACATCCAAAATGCATGTTAGCATTATCCAAATGGAGTGTCCAAATATGCATAACAAAGAAAGTGTCTTATGTCACAGTTCCTCTCTACAATGTTTGATCTTTATTCAATCAGTACTGATGGAGGAACTGTGATGTTCCAGCTCCTGTGAAAGGTTGGAAGTTCTATCCTGATCCCCAGTCTTGGGCCAGATCCAGTGAGACCAGAAAGATTAGAAACAAAAGAGGCAGTAACTGTCAAATGGCCCATTGGTTTCCCAGTGCCACCACTCAAACTCCATCCAGTCAAGGACACAGCTGGTGTTCAGGGTGCCATTTTGGATGAACAGTCTTCCATTGGAACAGATTTTCAGTCAGATTTTCCCAATAGTAAGAGGGGTACTTTAGGTGCCTGTGTGTGGAAGAACTTTCTGGAAACAAGAAAGAGAAAATGCGAGGTTTTTTGAGCGCTGAATTTGCTTGTATCTATCCAAATTCTGAGCATGCATTCACTCTAATAAAACATCATACTCCATAGAAGCTTTTACATAATATATAAAGTAAAAATATATTTGATGGCTTGTTGTTTGTGGCACACAAAAAAATTAAAAACAAGTGACAATCTGGTAGCCAGGCTACATTCAGAAAGAAAATGTAAAAAATTTAAACAATACATGAGATCTCTATTAATCCATCTCTCTGAAAATCACTACTTGAAATATAACGATATGAGTCTGCTTATACTTTATTTCTTATAGAGATGTAAATGTTATTCCTCTTTTACATGTATATATAAAAGAAAGTTTACAATAAATTAGTATGTTGTGTATTTATGAATGTATGTACACTTGCATCATGTAGAAAGTATGCCAAACTTTTGAGAGTACTGAATTCTGTTCAGAGCCATGCAGGAACAAGTTGAGATGGGATATATTGTAAAAGGAATTCCAATGCCCATGTAGAAACTAACATTTTTGTCAGCTTTGAGTATTAAGCTTATGCTGAGCACATAAAATTAATGGCATAGTCTCCATTCATGATTTCTTCCATAGAAATTTATCTCAGTTCAGGGTTTTTTCTTTCTTAGAGGTTGAAAACAATTTTTGTAAAATTTACTGGACCTAGCACTTCTTATGGAAAATTTTCTGATGCCAGAATCCATTTGTTTAGTAGGTTAACTGTGTGAGATGAAAAGTGATCAAGCATTGTGTGGTTTAGAAGTCTGCATGGGTTTGTGCAGTCCATATGGAAAACCATAAAGATATTCCTCAAACATTAAAAACAGAAATGGTATATGACACAAAAATTCCATTATTGGATCTGTGACCTTCTGCCCCCTGAAATGGCGGCAGTGTGTTGAAGAGATCGCTATTCCCATGTTCACCAACCATAAAATGGAATCAACCAGGTGTCTATCAGCAAACGAATGAATGAAGAAAAAGTACAGTACTTACATACAATGGAACACATTTCAGCCATTGTAAAGAACACCATCCTATCAGGTGTGTCAACGTGGATAAAAATGAACAACACTCTAAGTGAAATAATCCAAGCACATAGACAAGCATGGCATGATCTCATGCATTCAAGTCATCCCTCAAAACTTTGACCAATAAAAGCATAGAGAAAAATAGTGGTTACCAGATGCTATTAATAATAGTTAATTCTAATGTTATATGTGTTAGAATAAGAGAAGGATGAGGAAAGCTTGCTCACCAGGTGCAAAGCTTCTGCTGGACAACATAATTCTGGTGTTCTATTTATTGTAGAGTAAGGCAACGACCATAAGAATTAGCGGAGTGTGTATTTCAAACTTGCTGGAAGACAGGATTTTGAATGTTCACAACAGAAACAAATGATCCATATTTAAGGAGATGGAAATATAAACTACCCTGATTTGATGCATACACAATATCTGCATGTATTAGAATATCAAAATATGCCACATTGGTATGTATAAATTATTGTGTGTCAAAGCCAAAAAAAAAGCACCCGAATGAATAAGAAATGTCTGGATGTGTTTATTATATCTGAGAAGGTACCAAGTTAGATGAGCTTCAGATATATGGTGCTGAACATGTGTTTGGAAATATTTATTGTCCATAAACACTTGACACTTTTTTCCCCTATCAGCAGAGGTGGAAGAACAAACTCTAAAAGTCTGGTGGTTTCCCTGAGTCAGTATTTAGCTTGAAGTTATATGAGATATGATCGAAAAATACAAGCAATATTTAAATATGTAAATTTTAAAAATTTATTACAGTAAAACACATTGCCATTAATCCTCCTTAAAATGCTCTTCCTTGCTTCAAACACTTACCATTTTGCCACTTTCTGCAGCAGCTCTGGACCCTTCTGTCCTGAGTGTCTTTAGCTGCACTATCCTACTTGCTTCTATGTCCTGAATAAATTCAAAACCTTGACCTTCAGGGTCATTTTGACTTTGTAAGGGCCAGAAGTTTTATGGTGCCGGATTCCGTGAGTGTAGTGGATGAAGACACAGCAGCATGTTTCTGTCAGCTTCCTTTTCGATTTGATGGAACTCTGCAGCAGCAGTCAGTGCATTTTAGATTATACCTCCTAAATTCACACCGTCACATTTCCAGAACTTCAGAGCATGGCAAGAAAGATGAGATACATGCTTCTGAAGTGAGAGGCAGTATTTTGATGAAGGCAGAGGGTAAAGTGCCTTCACTGGGACATTTTCCTTACATTTGAACACATCTTGTGCATGGGATGGCTAATCTGTGTTCCATTTCCACCCAACACTGCGCAAGGTGCAATTGCTCATGTGGGATGCGTCTACTTTTCACAACAAGGGGAAAAGGTCTTTTGTGTCCTTTGAACATCAGAAGCATCCAAGGGTTAAGGATTCTTTTCAGAAATGTCCCATGCTTGAAGGCCTCCATTGGTCAAAAGTTAATCCAACCCATTGCCCTGGGGGAGATCTCAGAACTATGATGACAACCTCATCCTCCCTGATGGCTCAACTTTTCTTCCTACTTAAGGAACACATTCCATTTTCCTTCATCTCCCACTTCCTGCTACAGGATTTGCCTTGGGGTCAAGAGAGACATGAGAATCAGACATGCTTTTGCATGCCTGCAGTTCCAGAAATCCTGGCACCTGAAGTAGGAGGATGGAAAATGCAAGCCCAGCTTGGTTCATTTGTAGACTGAATGAGACACAGACTCAAATCTAAAAAAGAAAAGAAATTAAAGGCTCACATATTCCATTTCTCTTTTGTGTTAACAAAACCAAAACTCATAGAATACTCCTTTATAGATATGGAGAAAGTGACTTTATCAAGGTTAAAGGAAAGTTTATCATATTTCTATGAATTCTCTCTAGGGGTCCCAGGTCAGTAAATGCCAATGCATGCTGCTCACTTTTCTACTGTGAATCAAAAGATGATTATGACATTGACTGAGGTGCATTCTACTTGGACAGGTCCAAAAATCTTGTGGAAGTCCCCCCTCCAGCCACGGACAGGAATTTGGGATAAATTGAAGCATATTCAGGTTGAGAACCTGCCCTTGTAGAATCCAATCATACTATAACTTTCTTAAATAGATTACTGCACAGAAAATTGTCCGGATTTTCTAGTAGAACTAGAAAATAATCAAGAATGAATATTGTGAATCATGAATGGTGATGTTTCAGCCCTACTTGAAAGTTGAGAAATCAACAAATCAGAGTTTGCAGAAGGATATCGATCAGATTGAGGGAATATTAAGGGGAGATAAAGGGTTGGCCAGATGCATGTGGAAAAAACTTTTCTTATAGTAACATGTTACATGAGAAGACATCGACTTGTAACCTCTAAGAGGATTTTCCTCTTTTGGGAATTTGTAAAAGTTTCATAATTTCCCAATTCAAAGCCCAGCATGCAGAGTTCCCATTAAACATACGATTCCATCCATGCTTTTGTGTTGATTCCTGTGAGGATAAAATATCCCTTGATCTGATTTGAACACATAGGTGTGAACTTGACAACAAACTTCTCCAAACAACAGTCTATGGAAATGTAGATTGAAATCACCTTTGATAACAAGAATAAAGCAGAGTTTTTGTCTGTTTTTGACAACTCTTCTTATGGCTCAGTACATTTTTGTATTCAATTCCAACACAATCAAGAAGTCCTGGCAATTCATTTCCTCCCCATTCATTTATACATGAAAAGAACAAGCCGATCTTGGTGGAAATTATGCCCATATCTCCGCAAACAGACTACTGGAAGTTAAGCAACACGGGGAGAAAAAGGAACAACTAACAAGAGAATAAGACAGAGAAAAACGATCAACTACTCCTCCTTGGAAATTGTCCAAAGTTCCTCTGCAATGTATGGATTATACTGCATAGGAAAATCTTCAAGGAAATAATATTTAAGCCTCACTCTGCCAAACTGCTACCAGGAGAGAATTCTTCCATCCTCACTCCTGGGATGAGATGTTATATAGAAATTATTTGGCTCTTCTGACATCATTCAATACATCTCCCTCCACCCTTTAAGTCTTCTGTACAAATACATCACCAAGGGCTTGTTTTGGCTTTTTCTTGCACTTTCCTCAAAGAAAAAATAATAGCACATTTTATATTGTAATACAAAGAGCTCTTATATCTTTCCCTTTAGAAGTCAGAAATGAGCACTCTCTTACCATTTCCTTTTCATGCTATTGAAAGTCACATTTTGATAACTGTCCTTACTGAATAAAATGCACTCAAATGTTCTGCATACATCTTTCTTTAAGAGTGAAAAGCCCATGTACACATGAAAATTTCCTGTTTATAGGCAATTTGCATTGAAAAATGCAAAATCATTCAAAGAAGCCCTCTTACTTGAGCTTCTCTTCTAGAAGTTGTTTAGTGTCTATAAAGGGCATGGAATTTAAAGAAATCTAACTTTAAATGTACTTACATGTACTTACTGGTAAAGAGAACAGTATTATGTAGAAATTCTAATGAATTTATCCAAGTCAACTTATGTTCAACCTTAAATTCAGGAAGCAGACATTATGTTCGATTTCATTTCTATAATAAAGGCTCTAACCATTTATAGCTTAGAGGTGAACATGTGAAAAGATAAGTTGAATTTGTAAGTGCAGCTACACATATTTAGCTACTATTTTTAATTTCAGTTTTACTTTTCATTTTTACAACGATTCACTGGCTTACAAATGTCAATCTGATACATATTTCTGAGGTAGTACAAGATGTTTCAATATGTGAATTCAGTGGGTAATGTTTGAAGCAGCTTAATTATATTTATCTCCTCAAATATGCATTATTTTATGGTAAAAATATTGAAATTGTTCTATTTTTAAAATATACAGTAAATTATTTTATGTATAGCCTATCGAGAAATAGCAACCTATAGTTTGATCTGTTCTTACTGTAATTTGATATACATCAGCCAACCTGTCTTCTATCATTTACTTTCTCCACAATGTTTTAAACACAATTCTTTTGTCTTCTATGAGATCAACTTCATTAGTATGAGTGGAAACAAGCAGTATTAATTTTCCTGTGACTGGCTTAAGATACTTAACATAATGTCCTATGGTTCTATGCATGTTGTCTCCAAATGGATGATCCAATCTTTACCTATGGCTGGAAAGTATTTCATTTGGCACATTTTTTTTATCCATCCATGAGTTGTTGCCTGCTTAGTTTGCTTCCATTTCTTGACAAGATGTGAATAGCACCCCAAAGAACATGGTGGTGAAGTAACCCTCACTTTCACATACTGATTCCATTTCCTTTAGCTATGTACCTAGTAGTAGTAGTAGTAGTAGTAGTAGTAGTAGTAGTAGTAGTTCAAATTATAGCAGCACTATGTCTTTTGGTTTTCTTCTTTTAGTTTTCCTTGTTACAGTTCAGACATCTAGAAGGTTCCTTCAAAGTCTCAGACATTGAGTCCTATGATTTTGGAAAGTGATTGGTTCAAGGTGATTCTATCCTCATCAGCAGATTAACACATTGACACATTCAGTAGCTGAACTTGCTGTGAGCAGGTGAGGGCTTCTTGCAGAGGGGCCTCTAGATGTGTGTCCTGAAAGGGTCTATTCTTGTCTGTCTCCTCCTCACTTTCTCTCTCCTTCTGGTTTCTTTATAATGCCAGACACTACACACATGGTGTTTTTGCCTTGGAGCCAGACAGGGCTTAACTGAACCCTTTGAAGTCGTGAGCCAGTATGAATCCCTCCTCTTGTAAGTTTTGGGTCCCAACGGTTTGCTCCAGTGATAGCCAGGTTACTAAGACACCCCGATTCAGTTTTCCACAGTGGTTGTGCTTATTTACATGCCCACCAACATGGTCCAAGAGCTCTTTTCTCCACAGGTTTTCCACCATGTGTTGTCTTATTTATGATACTTAAGATTTAGCATCAGGCTGAGTGTCTTTCAACTGACAGAGGGATTCTGGAAATATAGTACATGGGCATCATGGAAAGATATCCATTCATAAAAAACAATGAGCTATCACTTGTCATGTGGATGAATCTGAAAGACATTATAATTGAGTGCAACCTAGAAAAATTTCACTTTCTAGAAGTAGAGACCAGAATGGTGGTTATCTGGTGTTGAGGGAATGAATGCAATGTAAGTTTGGGAGAATGTTGGTCAAGGAAATAAAGTTACAGTTAGATTAGACAAATTTGAATATTCCAATGCACAAAGGGATGGGTGATTTTCATTAACAAAGCTACTAGAAGAAAAGATTTTTAATGTTCTCATTATAATAAGTGATTGAGCTGATGGAGATGTAATTTATCCCAATCTGATGATTATCACTTCATAGGTGTATCAAAACATCATAAAAATACCCTACGTATGCATGATTATTATACATGAATTAAAAATAATGATTGCAAGTGCTAAAATACACAGAAAAGAATTATTAAAGGTGAACATAAGCATTGTAAGAATGAGTTGGACAGATCCAGTCTTGGTTCTTGGACAAAGACAATTTTCTTTCTGCCTTTTCAGTGTGCAGAGAACTTAGTGAGCAACTATGTCACAAAATATTTTTGACAATTTTTCAAGTCAGTGCATAATAATTGCACATATTTATCTGGTACATGTAGTAATGAAATCCATTCATAATCTGTAATTATCAAATGAAGGTGATTGACATTTCCAAATTTTTTATCCTCCAGTTTCACTGCACTTGGTTATTTAATATCCAACCATATCAATGCCCTTTCTCCAAATTTTCCCCACTCTGTAGTGAGCACTATGCATGAACTGTTGGAGAGTCTTTTTTAGTTTCTGCATATAACTGATAACATGCAGTATTTGTCTTTCTTTGCCTGAATTATATTAATCAACACAATGTCTCACACTGCCATTGTGCCACAAATGCTATGATTTTGTTCCTTTTCCTTCCAGTAATATTCCATTTCCACAGGAAAATCTCGATACACAAGAAGTGTCTACTCTGAGGTTTTTGAAAAATTTTATGAAAGGAGTTGGGGACTACTCAGAAAGGTCACTTCACAATCTTTCTTTGCATCTTATCTTTGAAACTTCAACCTGTCTAGCAATTTTCAAACCCTTTAAAAAGAATTCCCGGCATTACCTTAACATTCTCTGTTGTTACAGAAATGAAAAATATCTTTCCAGGTCTCAGTTTCACTTCCACGAAAAATATATTGCATTAAAAATTCTGAAAACACACACACACACACACACACACACGCACAGCTATGTATAAGAGGTGATATATTTTGCAGTTAATTTCAACCATCTTCATTGGCTGGAGGGATGCCTAGGATATTAGGAAAACACACTTTTGGGTGTGACTGAGTGGGTCACAGGGGCCTGACTTTTGGGTATTATTCGTTGGCCCTGGTCACTGACCCTTTCTCTCTGCTTCTTCCCCAGCTGCTGCTGACTGCCATGCCCTTCTGCCATGATGTTCCTCCACTGCAGACAGCTGACCATGGGCTGAAAATTCTGAAGGCATAAGCCAAAATATATCTCTGATTCTTTAACTTGTTATTTCAGGTATTTTAACCCAGCATTAGAAGATCAGAAGTGTGAATAATACCTATATTATGATACCTCGTATTAGTAAATAATATAAGTATATAAAACCATTGAATTGTATATATATGCACATGAGTTTGAATAATTTCTGATCACACATTTCATTCCTTTATTTTATGATGGCTTCAGTTTGCTCTTTTTTTGTTAACTTCTTAAAGTATATTGACTTTCTTTAACTTTAAAAGTAATCCAATAGCAAATGAAGCTATAAATCTTGCTCGATGCAATATTTACTTAAATTTGTTCCAAACATTTTAATAGGCTGAATTTTGAATACTTCTCATGCTTTCTCTATGACTCTGGGGAACCTCAGAAATGGTTTCTTTAAAATAACTATTATTAAACAATTTTTCAGGCACTTAATTGTATTCATGTTTAATTCTGTTTTGATGAAAAATTTTACTGGATAGGTTTGAAAGCTTTGAAAACATGGTATTATTTTGTTTATGGCCAAGCATTTTTGTCTGTCTTTGTGAATGTTCTATGTTCACGTGAAAATCAGTTGCATCCACATTTTGAGAAGATTGTTCCATAAATGTCAATAATTCTGAATTTCAGGTAGCTTTGTCCAAGAAGTCTCTGCTTTTATGAATGTTTTATTTGTGATATCAATTACTGAAAAAAGAAGGCAGGCACCTGAGTCTATTATTATGATTTTTCCTATTGTCAACATCAAAGCTGTCAGATTTGTGCTGCTCTGTGTAATCTGAGTCTGTGCTATAAAGTAATAGCCAACTGGCATTCTCCTGTTTCCTTTTTGATTTTTTATTTTAATATAATACAGGTGGATATTAATATATATATATATATATATATATATATACACTCTTCTTACAGCTATGCAAATATAAAGCAAAATTCCATAGTCATATGGTGAGAGAATAAGTCTCAGTAACACTTTGGCCACCTTGTAAGATCACAATGCACAACTTCCTTGAAGATAAACATTGATTATGAGAAAGCAAATCCTTTACCTTCCATCTTTCTTCTCATTTCCCCAAACCCCTCTTTGTCAGATTGTCATGAAATATTTCCTGTTTCACAGCAGCATTTACATAGTATGGCTTCCCAACACATACAGTTTGAATCTCTTAGATTCGTGTTTGTTTATTTAGTTTTTGGTGCTTATGGGTTTTTTCAGTGCTGAATACATCAAGCGTGGTAGACAAGGCTTTTAGCACCACCGCCTCCCCCTGCCACAATGTCTTCTAATTAATATGCACTTCTTGTAAATAATATGTTGTTCGATTTTGAGTTTTCCTCAAATTATGAACTACATGCACATATGAATGTGTTTAGATCATTTATTTTCATTCTGACTTTTACTGTGGCATAATCTCTACATGCAGTTAAAATGTACAATTGAATGAATTTTGAAAAATTTGTGTCTGCTCTGCTGAATTACCTGATGATCAGTTTGGAACACCTAACTCAGCTGAATCAGTGTGGTTGGGCATGGAGGATTCACCTGAGGACTGCTGCCAATGGCAGAAAAAAAAAGAGAACTGGAGGGGGAGATTGTGGGCTGTTGATTGGCTTAGAGAAGCTTGCTGAAGCTGGTTTTCCTGATGCAATCTCTGCTGCTGTCATGGGAGAACCTTGCAGTCTTGTCCCTGGCAATGGTTACTGTTGTTATCAGAGGAGCTCTGATCTTCACCATGAGCATTGCTTCCCGTCTCCAGTGTGAATCCCTCAGCCGGGTGGCACAAATCCTTCACCCCTGCAGTGCAGGCTTTCTAGCTTGCACCACTGGCCTTTGGGCCTTCCAGGTGCAGATCCTCGATATGGACAAGCATGAGACACTGCCGTGGGCTCTAGGACTCTGGATTGCCTCATGGAGGACATTACACTGGACTTTAGGCTGTCAGCTGAACTTGTGTGGGACATTGCTAGGATCCAGGTCCTCAGCTGTATCCTTTGGGTCTCTGGTACATGGACAGATCTCTTGCACTCCTCTGCATTTGACTTTTTGGGTGACTATTATAAAATAATCCTATAAATTACATGTCCTCTATTGAATCTATTCCCTTGCAAACCGTGACTATGACACCTGCATGACCATACAGTTAGCAAAATCAAAGCCCATAAGATTCCCAAAACTCCAAAACATTACTTTAGCCCCTCCTTTTTTAAAAAATCAAACCCCTACTCTGGTCAAATTCTAAGCAACCAAAGTTCCATTTTGCATCAACATAAATTAGAGTTTTGAGAATGTCAAAGATATGACCTCATGCAACAGGGACCCATTTGTTTGTGTTTTTTGGGTTCTATATAACATTTTGCATGATGCACATTTCTACAAAAGTCAATGTGTTGAACCTTTCTAAATGCAATTTCAGTTGGAATTGTGTGCATATACAACATTTTAATCTATTTTTATTTCATTACAAATTTGAGTTCATTCCAGTTCAAACCGATTTCCACACTTTTGAATGAATATTTGTGTACAAATGTGTTTCATTACTTTTGAGTACATACTAAGACTAGGAATTGTTGGCTTGAATGTTAAGCTCAATGTAAAATTAAATGTATAGTCTCAGTATATGCAAACTAGCAATAATTGGCAATTTAACTGACAGTTTCTGACTTGGATTCTTCCAATTAATACATGAAGGTAGACTCTTTAGTCTTTTTAATTGGTATATTGATGATTTCAAAGTTTCATTTTGCATCTATAGACTATTTAACATCTCCATCTATCTGTCTGTGTCTTTCTATCAGACTCCATCTGAACTTCTGTTTATCTGTATTTCTATCTCACTAGGTAGCTAAGTATCAGCCTGCCATTTGTCCATCCAATCAATCATCTATACAACTTTCTAACAAGCTATGTATCTCTCTCTGTCCCGACCTACATCTATAGCTCTATTGAGCTATCATAGATTTTTGTCTCTTTATCTTTGTGTATAGACCGTCTATCATCCATGTGTACTTGTCAATCATGACTTTACTAATCTATGAATCCATCTGTCATGTACTTTTAATTAACTTATAAAACTTTACTTACTATCTAACTTTTGTGTTTTAAACGTGCTTGTATTTCAAGCCACTGACTTCTGTCTGGATGAATTATATCCTAGAATTTAAACCTGTCAGATCTCATCACAGCTGCCTTCAGGCTGTTGATCACATTAGAAAAGAACAACTTTCCTTGTCCAAATTCAAGCTGACAGTTTCACCCTTATGTGCAGGGCAAAATGTCCACATTTCATTTCTGCTGATGCCTCCAAGGGAGTATTGGAGTTTTTGAACAGCCAAGACCATTTTCAGCCCCAGATTAATTTTTAAACATATTTGTACTGTAGTTAATTTCATCTACAATTTTCAGAGTTAAATCATTTTAATCTAGAATTTGTCTCACCCGTAAATTCTCTGGGATCTCCTGGTGTGACTTACACTTGAATCCTGATATCATGCCCGTCTTTAGAGCTGGAAATTGCCTTTGTGTTTTTCTAGAGAGCTTCAATATGAAAAAGGATGACATTGTTTATCGAGAATCAAGCTTTCACCCTATCATTCTACTTTTGTTTCTTCACTGTTCACTTTCTTAGGTCATCTGAATATCCTCCCTCAAGTTCTCTGGCTCTCACTCTCTTCTTAAGCCAGTAAAATGGAAATTTATTTGCCTCTTTCGCAAAGGAAAATTCCATACTCTGTTGTAGCAAGGAGCACTGGATCCGTGATGAAAGTCACACCACGCCACATGAAAACGACAGTAAAGACAGGTTTATTACAAGGTTAAGCAATAAGAATAGTAAAATTGGGCTGGGGATTTAGCTCAGTGGTTCTGCTGCCTGCCTTGCAGGTGCAAGGTCCCGAGTTTGATCCCTCATACCAAAAAAAAAAGCAAAAGAATAGTAACTTTTTTGGTTTTTCACACCAGAGAAACAATTTGGTATTTACACACGTGTGTCTTATTTATTTCACTTAAGAGTGTGGCCTCAATGTGCATCCATTTAGCTATCAACGTCTCTGTTTCTCATTCTTTGTGGCTGAGTAGTACTCCATTATATATATAAAAAGAGAATAGTAAAAAGAAAGATGACAGATGGAAGTAATACATCACCAGCTGGGGTAGCAGTTCAGCTTAACACCTGAGGACAACCGGGGAAATCCCAAGACAGCAGCAGGTCAGGGCCCCGCTGGGCAGAATCCCTGCATGCACTTCCAAGAGTCTCCCAATGTCCACTGTTTCCCTGCTAGCTTATATAGCATGTGCCACAAAGGTGGTGTCATGCAAATAAGGCGTGCGTGTCTTAGAAGGAGTCTGCTCAGGGATCTGGCTAGGAGAGGGGCAGAGTCCTCCTACCAAACACTTCAGATTAAGGGGTTTATTCCCCCTCAAGGACAGACTCTCAGAGGTCACGTTCTGGCCACATGAATGTGACTTAACTCTTTAAAATCCTGTGCTCTTCAGACACACGATTCAAGCTGTTTCCCACTGTATTCCAACGCACATTATCGCCATGTCGCTGTCACAGTTTTTGTGACCACATGTTTATGGTACATGAAGATTCATCCTGGAGAGTTGGTACAAGTACAGGACACAACTTAATTCTTTTCGATTCCACATCCCTTTCTTCTCGATCCCTCTCTCCCGCTCTACTTCCTCTTCCTGTTTACAAAGATTCTACATTCATATTTCAAAGTATGCATCTTTTATTTTGCTCTTGATTTATGCTTTGGGTTTCTTCTATAAGAGAAACCATGTGATATTTGTGCATATATTTCTGAGTTATTTCCCTTAATGTTATGGTCTCAAGGTGCATCCTTTTTCCTACAAATGACTCAAGTCTATCCATCTTCGTGGCAGAGTAGTACTCCATGGTGTGTACACACCACATTTTCTTTATCCGTTCATCTGCTGATGGACACATAGGTCACTTCCAAGATTTAGCTGTTATGAGTTCTGCTATAAACACAGGTGTGCATGGGTCAACTTGGTATGATATCTTTAACTCTTGTAGGAAGATACCTAGAAGGGGAGCAGTTGCATCAAATGGAATTTCTATCTCTAGTTCTCGGAGGACTCTCCTTATTGACTTCCATAGTGGCTGGATGACTTTATTTTCCCAGTGACAGTGTAGAAGGGTTCCTTTCCAACATGTGTAATGCATTCACTTAGCAAAGTGTAGCTCTCCAGCTGATGGGTAACGCTGTCCCTCAGCCTTTTTCCTCAGTTAATGCTCTTCCTCCCTCTAGTCCTCCATGAGTCCACTCCCACGTCATCTCATGGAAATTCTCTCTTTGACATTTTTTTCTGAGCCACAGTTCCCTGGCAGTGTTCTGCAGAAAAATACGTCTTCTGATGCACTTTTACTTGCCTTGTGTATAAAACCAACCGCCGAGGGGTTGAATGTACATCACAGTCAACTACAACAGGCCATCTGCAAATCCTGCCATAAAGCTTCAACAAAATCCTGATTTCTCAATTTTGCCATTCAGAGAATTCTCCAGAAAGGTGAGGCAAACTTACAAAGCTTTGAAATTTCTCTGACCTACTTCACTTTAGACCAAGCTGTTTCCAAGTTCACAGTGCCATTCATCTCTGCAGCATAAGGTGATTTAAAAAATTATTCCTTTGTCACTAACTACTCTCTTTCACTCCAGGAGGAGTTCAATCAGCTGTGATCAACAGCCATTCAGTGCAGAGTTTTATGAGTATCTATGATATTGGCATTGAAAAATGCCCATACAATGTTAAGATCTATTAACAGCGGAAAAGCAAATTTCTCCTCTGGTCAGATTGAGTGTATTTACATCACACTTACTATGGTCTTCATCTTTACCATATTCCCAGCATCCAACATATTCCAGTGACATGTATCTTAACCCAAAAATTTCAGTTCTAATATGCAAAATCAAATAACACTTACCACATTATTATGAAATACCATGGTCACTGGTGTGTCTACATAGACTGAATGGCAAAGAATTGCATCAAGTTCTTGAGCTGTACCACTGAAAACCAAACAAGTATCCAAAGGCTGTATTCTAGAGAGTATCTACCTTATTTATTTTTCCAATAAAGTTATATCATCATCAAGAATAAGGAGGTGTGAGAAACTGAAAGTGTAAATAAGGATCGAAATGTATAATAGATACTGTGAAAAAGGAAGAAAAGGGGCAAAGGGGAAGGGGAAGAGGAAGTATGAGGGGTAGAGGAAAGGAAAGAGGAGAATGGATTTTATATGAGAAAATGAAAAATGGAAACAAAATCTTTGTAAATAAAGAGGGATGGAGGGGTTGAAAGGAGGGCAGAGGAAGGGAGAAAATAAGAACCAAGAGAGATTATGTAAAGGTAAAAATCTCCAATGATGAATGTCATTATATTGTATACTTAAAATGTACCAATATAATTAATTGTTTTTAACGTATAAGAAGGTATAATTATAGATGCTATGGCCCCTTGGTTATTTCCACTGCTCTGCTTCCAGGTTTCCATTATGTGAACATCTTCCCTAAACCATGCCCTTCCGCCATGATATTTCAACCGTGAAGCCAGCTGAGCATGGCTGACCCAGCATGAGTCATGAGCCAAATTAAACTGCTCCTCCTTTAAGTTTGGCTGTCTGGTAATATGTTCCCACAGTGGGAAATCTAAGTAATACATATAGTGTATCCCTTGCCCATCTGCTAGTCACTTATTAACCATCTCAATCATCAGCTAGAATGTCACAGTATCTCAGTGCTCATATTCACACAATTGTTTTATTTCATAATGGCTTCAAACTGCAAGAATAGAGATGTTGGCTATTGCATTAGAATAGGTTATTAAATTTGTCTATTATTATTATTATTATCATTATTATTATTGTTATTATTATTATATTACCTCTACCTCCTAAAAAAAACTATGATGGTATGGATGCACAGTAAGTTATTGTATGTAATATTTGCACTAACCAGAGTTTCAGGCATCCATGAAAGGTTGTTCTCCAGAAAAATCAGAAGACAGATCAGAAAGGTTGTCCAGGGTTGTGACTTCAGAATGAACAGAGCATGCTAAGCTGGAGATTTTTTTAAGTGTGGTAGGAAGTACTCTGTGATTTAAGTAATCAATACATTCTCTTATATTTGGAAAATACTTTCTGGAACCTCTAGAGAAAATGGAATAAATAGAATAGTAAAACTGGTGATAAATTGGATGATGGAATGAGATTTAAATAAAGATATGTGTGTGTGTATGCCAATAGTAAGGAAATTGGAAATCACTATTAGTTTATTTTTTTAAGTAATAACTGAAATTATAAATAAGTTGCCCTTGGCATTGTTGTCATTCTTGTCAAGAGGAAATATGATCTGATGCCTTCTATTTAAATAAATCTTAAGTTGTGGTATTACACTGATTGTCTGCACAACCACACAACACTAAACCAATGACTTTGGAGAAATCTTTTATTTTTGAAACATCTCATTTTCTTAAAAAATCAGAAAACAAATTGAGTCTTTTCTTTCCTTTTTCTGATACAGTTGTCTAAGGGTTTATCAATTTTATTTACTCTTCCAAAGAACCAACTCTGTGATGCATTAATTCTTTGTATTGTTTTTTTGGTCTCCATTGGATTGATTTCTGCTCTTATCTTTAATTTCCTTCCTTGTATGACCTTTGGGCTTGACTTGCTCTTCTCTTTTTAGAAGATTGAAGTTCAACATTAGGTTGTTTATTTGAGCCTGCTCTGTTTTCCTGATATGAGAATTCACCACTACAAATTTCTCTCTTAGGACTGCTTTCATTGTGTCCCATAAGTTCTGGTATGTTGTATCTCTGGTATTATTATTTAATTGTAGAAACTCTCTGATGTCTTCTTTAATGTCATCTGTGTCCTATTGGTTGTTTAGGAGGGTATTAATTAATTTCCATGTGTTTATGAAGTTCTTGTGGTTTCTTTTGCCATTAATTTCCAATTTCATTGCACTATAGTCTGATAATATGCATGGGATAATTTTGATTCATTTGCATTTTCTTAAGCATCTTATAGGAGCTAAAATGTGGTCTGTTTTGGAGAACATCCTGTGAGCAGCTGAGAATGTGTGCTCTGATGTAAACACCCACTAAGTTCATTTGTTCACAGGTTTGGTTTAGTTTTGATATTTCTTTGCTGATTTATTGAGCTAGTTGATCTGTTGTTTTGTGACAGCGGGCACAATTAATTACAATGTTACAGCTCAGTGGACTTCTCAAATTTGAAATTACATCCTGCAAAAAAAAGTACAATAATATGTGATTTTGAATAACATTCTTCTAAATACATTTCTTAAAATTTATGTCAAATATGAAAATATTTATCAAGAAAATGCAAGGATCACATTCATATGATGTCTTTAACTCTTTAGGGAAGATACCCAGAAGGGGAATAGCCATGTCCAGTGAAATTTCTAGTCCTCATTTTTTGATCTCCCTACTGATTTGCACAGCGGTTGAACTGGTTCACAGTACTGCCAACACTGGAGAAGGGTTCCTTTTGCCCTTCAGCCTCACCAGCATTTGTTTTCATTTCATTTTTGATGACAGTCATTTTCTTCTGGAATGAGACAGAACCAGTATTTTTGGCACTTACAAACAATGGGGTAGATGCTGCTAGGAAAGGTAAACCTGACTCATTAGCAGGACAAAGTATGCAACTGGAGGCGCTGTTGATTGAAATTAATCAGACACACATGTTTTAACTCTCCATGGTTTCTCTTCTATAAGAAACTCAAAATATAAATAAAGAGCCAAATAAAAGAGAGATGATAGGAAGTAGGGAGATGTCCTGGCCCACGGATAAGTCAACGGAGACCCTAGAGGGGGAGTGAGAATGACAAGGGACAAGAGACACGAGAGATGGAGACAAGACAGGTTTCTGATCAAGTCTCGCTTATTGCGGAAGCTACTACAGCATATATACCATCGGGCTAGAGGGGAGGAGCAAGGGGAGGGTACTGGGGCTATTTCCTTGTTGCCGGGTAGACTTGCAGCAGGCCCAGACATGCCCGTAAAAGGCACTCAAGAGTTCTAGCGGGGGGGGGGGCAAGGCCCCCCACAGGGAGAGAGATCATTCACAAATGGGAAGGGGACCAGGAGATGGAAGTAAGAAAATGAGAGAAGGGAAAGCATGTGAAAAGGTAGTTAAGATGTGTTATGTGCATGCAACAACTCTGCAAGGGGATGTAAGTATTCTGCACCACAAGCACCTGCCAATACAAAGTAAAAACTGAATTAAAAAGAACATCTGCCTGTATCCTTACAAGTTTTATAATTGACAGCATGAATCGAGCATAGTGGCCCATGACTGTAATTCCAGCACCCTGGGAAGCTGAGGCAGGAGGGACAATGTGCATTTATCTTGGGTGCATTATATGCAAACACTGGGCAATTCCTGGAGGTACCAATGCAGGGGAAATGGAACAAAGATGAAATCTGGCTGCGTGCCTGAAGGCTGCATCAACATTTGATGGACATTTTTTTTTTCATATCAGAAGACGAAAAGGAGAGGAAAAGGGAAGAAAGAGGTGAAATGAGGAAGAGGGGAAAGAAGAAAGTTGGAGAGAGAAGAGGAGAGAGCAAGGAGAGAAAGAGAGAGCAGAGAGGGGGAGAGAGAGAGAGAGAAACATAGCATATTTTTTCTCAGTGGCTCTTAAACGTCTGTGACCAATGATGGTCATGATGATGCCAGTGATGATGGTGGTGATGATGGAGATGTCTTTGAGGTCTTATCTGATGGTGCGTTTCTCCCACGGCTGTATTTGGTTGAAGAAATATCAACTAAGTCAATGAGGTTCAGACTTTGAACTTGCCATGATGTGCATAAGAGAAACTTCCTCCAGTCATAAGCTGTGATTGCTCACTCAAAAGGAATTGGGGTCTTTCCTCCTCTCTCTGTCTCCCTCTTACACACACACACACACACACACACACACAATGCACACATTTAACAACAGTTCCTATTTTTCCTCTGAAAATATTTCAAAATTCTGTCTAAGGGAGCCATTATCTCTAACGATAGAGAATAAATTGGGGCACTTACAGCCTTTTGTACTCTCAAAGAGGGTTTGTTGTAGTGTTGTCAAAAAACGATACATTCCTGCAACTCACAAGACTGCAAAATATATGCCAGCTAGTGTTTTACACTATAACACATCATATCCTTTTTCAACAACAACAACAAAAGCTTGATACATCACTGAGGTGTAATCCATTAGCTGGTTTGTATAGAAAAGGATCTCACATGAAATCACACTGGCTTGAAGTGTATTTACACCCACACCCACGGGAAGTTAAGGAAAAGGTTATGAAGTGAACACCAAGGCAACATAATGAGTTTCCTAGGGAAAAACGAACAAGAGAGTGGATTAGGGTTATAAAAATGCAATAGGACTCTGAACAGTGATTAACTTGAAGGAACCCTGTGTGTATAAGAAGTAGCATTTGTATGAATACATCACGTTACAAACTAATCTCCACATTTTAATGACATAAATAAATAGTTTCCTATAAATCTCTAAACACACATACCTTAAAACCTAGCAAAACGACTTCCAAATGTTTATCTAACAGAAATGAAAATTTATCTGTAAAATATTTGTACAAGAACATTTAGGATGTGTAGACTTATTAAACCCTAATGCTAGAAATAGTCCACACATTTTTAGAGAAAGAATGGAAAAAACATTGTTGCACGTTAATACAATAGTCTACACTTTGTACCAAAAATCTAAAACATTCATGAGCTACTGATATGAACAAGAACACTAATGAATCTTGAAATAATAATGTCAACAGAAAGAGGCCAGACAGCAAAATACAAACTAAAGATTGGCAATTATATGAAAATAGAAGAACAAAATACACCTGTGTTAAAAAACAAACAATAATGTATATACATATACATGTGTATACACATATATACTTTATCTTTCATTTGATTACCTGATATAGTAAAAACAGTGTTTTCTTATTCAATGGAAGAATGCAGTTTTTACATAAATTTATTAAGTGAAAAGCTACTGCCACCTGGGGTATAAATGAATGGTTCTAATCATTTTCCACCTATGAATAAAGCTATGATTACAAGGAGTGGTCATTACCATGTCCGATGTCTCACACCTTTTTTTAAAGAATCTCTTCCTACTCTGTATCAGAGAAACAATCTTCAAATTAGGTCCTAAGTTACAGGTCAATAGAAAGAAGAAAGTGCTCTTAGTGATCATGCACCCCTACCACATGGGAGACAGAGGCAGGAGTGTTCGGAGTTCCAACCCAGCACAGTCAAGTCAGCAACTTAGCAAGACCCTCCCTGCCTTACAAAAAATGTTTTAAATGACGCCTGACAACATAGCCCAGAGTGAAGGGCCTGGGTTCAATCCCCAGTATGGGGGTAACAAAAATACAGGAGCAGGGATCTCCGGTATGTGCTACTGGTCATTTGTATTCATAAAATACCGTACCTTTCAAAAGGCTAGAAGAAAAGGTATTCTTTCACCATAAGCTAAAGATTGACATTGGACAAATCTTTTGTTTAATATGATTTAAACTTTATACAGCACACACATATATCATAGCAGTCATAATGAGAACTAAAATAAAAATGTAAAAACCAGTGCCTCCCGACTCTCTCTCTGTCTCTGTCTCTGTTTCTCTCTCTCCTTCTCTCTCCCTGTCTCTCTCTCTCTCTCCCTCTCCCTCTCCCTCTCTTCCCTTTTCTCTTTTCCTCTCTTTCTGCAACACAGGGGATCAGTCCCAGGACCACGTGCATTACTGTGGGCAAGCATATCACCGCTGTTACATATCTGCCTGAAAGTATTTTTCTCTACTTTCTTTCCCATACATAGCATTAGCTCTTTAATCATTAGAATGTTTTCTTTTCCTGCCAATTCCTAAAATTTCAGTAATGTGGTTTCAGGGTTTAATATCTATTTTTTTTAATTTATGGTGTTTATAAAGATGACTGGTCATTTTTCCTACTCATCTTCTTTTTTTCCCCCTATTTTTTTCCATTACGTGTATTGGCACATTTTAGGTATACAATATAGTTATATTCATTATTGGCAACTTTTACCTTTACATGATATATCTTGGTTCTTATTTTTTCCCATTCTTCTGCCCTCCCTTCAACCCCTCCAGCCCTAGGGAAAGAAAAGAAAGGAAAAGAACAAAATATGAGAAGGAAAAAAAATGGAAATAAGATCTATCTATTTTTATATGTTCCTTTACAATTAATTCTTACTTCTAAAAATTTTATCCTGCCCATAATTAAATGCATTCATAGATAATGATTTACCCACTCAGATTTATCATTCGGCACTTTTCTAGCCTCTCTGTAGTGAGATATGTTAACCTTTGAGTTTCCAGTCTAGTGAATCAGGTGACAAAAATGAAATTCCTTTTAGTTAACACAAATTAAAGTTAATAAAATTAACTTTATTTATAAATAAATTGTATTTATTTATAATTAATTATAAGAATTAATATGATAATGATAAGTTTATGGTTAAATAAATAATTACTTAATAAAAATTTTAGTTAATAAAGGTTTGATAATTTTTTAAAGAACTAGAATAAGATTTATTTAACTCAGTAATCAACATTGGGACTCTCCATCCTTAATGTATGCTACTCCTAATTATATGTTCTTATAGATACAATGAATGCAATTAACACTAATATTGAATGGTTGCTTCTGTTGCAGATGTGATCCGTTTCCTGTTCTTCCGGCTGCTATGTCGACTGATGTCCTACATGCGGGGCTTCCTAACGGTTTATACGAGGTTCATATCCTGCCTGTTTAGGTCTCTGGCTACATGATCTGTGTAGAATCCAATCGTCTTAGCCACTGAGGGACAGTGACCTCCCACAAAACACCACCAGGCACTTGCTGCAGTGACCAGAGAAAGTCCGTGAATGACAGGGACTGAAGGCACCCAGGTTCCCACATCCTGGAGACGAACTCCAAGGCATCACTTATCATGCGGTTCCTACCTGGGAGTCTTCAGAGCTGCATATCTGAACTTTATCTGAACTGCATGGAGAATGCTTCACATGGAGTCTCTTGCTTGCCCGGAGTCTACCAACTCCCAGCTTCACTTGAACACCGTGCTCTACATGCCCACCGCGTCCTCCGGGTGGGCTCCTCTCTTCTGGAGTCCTGAAGTACAAGTGATTCACACTGCACTGCATTTTCAGAGTTCCCTTAAGCCCATGGCAAATTACAAAGTCATGCACTGCACATGCTCAGCATCACTGTAACCTCAATGAAGCATCTGCCCCATCTATGCCTGCCGATGGCCACTGTCCACGGGGAAGGCATGGATTTGACATGGGACACAGACAAGAATTTCAAGGAGGATGTGGTAGACTAAAATGTACCTTCTCTCCACCCCTGAACCCCAGCCACACTGCTTGGACACAGAGTTGAAGGATGTCATAGTGAGGTCAAAATCCCATACCACTGGTGGTGCTATGAGAAGAAGAAAGGTATATGCTTTGTGTTTTCCTCATTGAGGACACAGTGAGGACCCAGAAGTCTACAAACGAGGAAGAGAGTCCACACCAAAAGCAGACCCCAGACGGACCTCCATCTCGGATTCCTTAGACTCATGCAAGGTAAACAGTTACATTTTTGTTGTTGCACCCCCGCCTTCCAGGGTACTTTGTTGTGGCAACCTTCAGACCTATTCCACCACTTTGGACTTTGGACTCATGTTGTCCAGAGAGCTGTGTACTCATTTTAGCTTAAGGAAATTTCCTAAGTAAAGAGTAAAGTTACAGCATCATTGAGGGTCTGTCTTATGCTCTTCATTTAACTGGGAAAACCAAACTTGTACTGAGGATAAAATAAAGTAGAGCCTTAATACTGTCTGGTAAGATGATCCATTTGAAAATAGAGAAGGATTCCCAGGTAGGGTGTTTGTCCACCTCATTCAGTATGCTCAGAACCAACAGTCTAATCAAGTGAAGAGGAGGATGAAGGAGGAGAATGTGCAGTTCCTCTTTCTTGACTGGACCCCCAGAAGGGCTGATGCTAGAAAATCCAACAAATGACAACATTCTGGGTTTTCCTCCATGGGAACATGAAATTAAATAATATAGGATAAGAGAAGCAATTTCCACCTTTCTGAAATGATTGTGCAAAGAATGTGAACCATTGCATGTGAAAATGTCCTTATGCCCTTTCGTGAATAACATAAAAGGTTTCAATGTCATTAGGTCACAATTTTTGTCCTTCAATTATTTTAGATGTGGTCATTTTTGTCTTTCAGTCATTTTCAAAGATGGCTCCAGAGATCCTTAGTTTCCATTTTATCCATCACTGACTTGTATGGTGTTTGTGTGTCTGTTACAGTTGGTCTTTAACTTGCTTTTGTAAAGAGTCACTTTTTCTTGAAAGGATTCATTAATTTTGATAGTCCAACTTGGCTGTAGATAAGTAAATGAGAACCATGAGATGAGCTAAAATTAAAAATGGATATGGAGGAAAGAGAGCCACTTTAATAAATGGTGTTGGAAAAACTGGATTTCAACTTACCAAAGATTAAAACTAGTCCCCCATGTTTCACCATGCACTAAACTAAAATTGAAGTGTATTAAAGACGTAAATATTAAAACAGAAACACTAAACTTATTGGAAGATAAGTTAGGTAGAACTCTTGAAGACATTGGCATAGGAAAAGACTTTATGAACAAAACCTCAGTATCAGGGGAACTAGCACAAAGAATCAACAACTGGGGCCTCATCTTATTAAAAAGCTTCTGCACTGCAAGAGAAACCACCAACAGAGCTAAGAGACAACCTACAATGTGGGAAAAAATTTTAGCAGCTGTACCTCAGACAAAAGAACTACTATCTAGACTATATAAAGAACTGAAAAAAATCAGACCCCCCAAATTTAAAGACCCAATTCAAAAATGGGCATCTGAAATGAACAGACATTTCTCAGAAACAGAAGTAAAAGCAGCAAATAAATACATGAAAAAATGTTCAACATCACTGGTAATTCCAGAGATGCAAATGAAAACAATGCTGAGATTCCACCTCACCACAGAAAGAATGGCTGCTATCAAGAAATCAACCAATAACAAATGCTGGCGGGGCTGTGGGGAAAGAGGAATTCTGCTCCACTGCCGGTAGGAGTGCAGACTGGTGCAACCACTGTGGAAATTGGTATGGAGATACCTCAAAGAACTAGGACTGGAAGTCCTATTTGACCCAGCTATTCCACTGCTGGGTATCTTCCCTAAAGAATTACAAGAGTCATACCACAGTGATATATGTGGACCCATGTTCACAGCAGCACAGTTTGTAATAGCTAAAGCTTGGAAACAGCCCAAATGCCCATCAACTGGAGACCAGATAAAGAAAATGTGTTTTTTTTTATAAAATGGAGTATTACTCAGCCATAAAGAATGAGAAACTAGAGACATTTATAGCTAAGTGGATGCACATTAAGGCCATACTCTTAAGTGAAATGAATAGGATACACATGTGTAAATACCGAATAGTTTCGCTAGTGTGAGAAACTGAAAGTGTAAATAAAGATCAAAATGTATAATTGATAATTGAAATAGGAAGAAAAGTTCTAGAGCAGAAGGGGAAGTGGGAGGGGTAGGGGAAAGAAAGAGGGAAAGAAAAAATATGAGAAAAGGGAAAAAAAAGGAAATAAAGTTTTTATAAATAGGGCAAGTTGGATGGGTGAAGGGAGGGCAGGGGAATGGGGAAAAAATAAAAATCGAGATATATCATGTAAAGGTACAAGATCCCAATGATGAGTGTAACTGTATTGTACACCTAAAATGTACCAATACACTTAATGGAAAATAATAATAATAATAAAGCCCAATTCCAGATGGAAGGATAAGATCACAAACACAAATACTTTCTTCTCCTCTTGTAAATATTGGCAGTTGGAATTATAAATGAAGAAATGTCCATTTGGTGGTTGAAAAGTTTTGATTTTTAAGTAACGACATTTCTTGCAACATGTAACATTCCCAAACCCTCGGATCATTTAATTATTTCCAATGATTCTGTGTTATTCAAACTTTGCAGTCTGAATTTCTACAGGTTATTCCAGTACCTTTAATAAACTCATAAGAACAAGGTACTTTGTGAGGGGCCTGTAATGTGTTCCAGTGGGGAAACTGAGGTAGCATGATCACAGTCAGTCTGTTATTTTGGCAACTTGGGAGGATGGGTCAGGAGTATTACAAGGTCAGCGTGTGTGGCTGAGTAGGACCTTCTCTCCGAAATGAAAAATAAAAAGGACTGGGGATGTACCTCAGCGGTAGACCTTTGTCTAGTAAGTGAGAAGGTATGGATTCAATTCCTCTCCCAAGCCCAGTCAAGAGAGCAAAAACAAAACCAAAAGAATTTAAGAGTGTCTGGGAAAGACCTAGCTCTTTCTCTGTTTGTATTGGGTGGAAAACCGGTGAATCCTTTTTAAAAGTTTGAAATTGGATGAACAATCACTGGGCTCGGTGTATAAACTATGGCTGAATGAGTTATTTTGATCAAGATGACAACAGTCGGTGAGAGAGTAACAGTTTCAATAAAAATTCCGACAGCCTGAAATGTGAATATCTCCCTGTGTGATTGCCACCCAAAGGCCACAATCATGATAAAATAAGACACTGACAGCAACAAAATGAGAACGTGGTGAGAGTTTAGAGAGGATTGTGGAATTCATGCTGTCAAAATAAGGCTGAGTCGCCCCAAATGGACCACATGAAAGAAAGAACATTGCACCTTGAATAATGAGAGGTTCGTTCAAAACTGGTGCAACAAAATCCATGGGAGGACCGTTTTCACTGGTAGTCATCTCACTAGAATGAGATGATGCTCATTTCCAAAAACTGTAGAGGGAACTCACTTTGGATGAATCATCTAGAAGCTCACTGAAAAGCCCAGTGTACAATGCAATCATAAAGCACATTGCTGGTGGGAGTGTAAACTAGTTCAGCCACTATGGAAATTACTATGGAGATTCTTGCAAAAATTAAAACTGGAAATTCCATTCAACCCAGCTGTTCCTCTTCTAGGTGTCTTCACCAAAGAGATAAAGTCATCATAGTACACTGACTCGCACACGCCCGTGTTGACAGCAGCACAATTCATAATAGATAAATATTGGAAGCAGCCTGTATGTCCATCAACAGATGAATGGATGAAGAAAATGTTGTATGTACACACAATGGAGACCTACTCTGCCATAAAGAAGGATAAATTCGAATTAATATTAGAAAAATGGATGTACCTTGAGGCCGTAATGATAAGTGAAATAAATCAGACACACGAGCTTTAGTATTGCCTGGTTTCTCTTCTATGGTAATCCTGAAGTATAAATAAAGAGCAAAATAAATGATAATAAGAAGGTGAGAGATAAATCTTTTTTAAATGGCAAGAGGATCAAGAGAAGGAAGAGGGATTAGGCAAGAGGAAGAAAAAGAAATTAACATGTGTCACGTCCATGTACCAACTCCACACAAGGAATGTGTACATTTTTTACTGCAAACATGGACTCATAAAAATAAATCAATATATAAATAAATAAATACTTTGCCAGAGAAAATAGTGGTAGTTTCAGAACCACCTAAAAATATGACATTGCTCTTCCAGGTCCTCAGGTGGACCCCATGCTGTATGTGGCAAGAGTTAAAGTAGAAAGAAATCAAAGCAAAAGAGGATGTGATTCATGTAACAGCATACCTAGTAATATACGCCTCCTGTGTGGTGGTGGTTGTTGTTGTTGTTGTGTGTGTGTGTGTTTAGACAATTGGGACCTGATTATCTCTAAAAAGTTAAGGTTCAAGATGATTAATATTGAAAAGAGCTACGGATTATGTAGGTAAGAAAGCTGCTGGACTCACTAGTTTTGGAAACAGTTACTACAAACGAAGCGACTCCGTTCCTCACCACATCACCACTAGTAACTAACGTCAGGGAACAAAAGTGTTTCTTGGGCCTGGGACACTCCATCTTCCAGGTGAGGTGCCGGAATGCTGAATACAATGTAACACCCTACAACTGTAAAGCAGAGAAGATCCCTCAAACACACTTAGTTCCTGGGTGTGACGGAGATGCTCAATTCTTACAACGTGAGCTGTTAGCCTCCCTGGAGGAACAGGTTATCTATAATGCCAAAGTTGAGCCAACATCCACCTGTATCCTCGCGAGTCTAACAGTCACTGGAGGGGAGTCACTGCGCTGGACAGAACACGTCTTTTTAGTACTGTTTTTCTGATTGGAAAGTATTAGAATGGTAGACAAGTAGAAGACTTGTCTTCTCATATAATGGACTCTCCTGGTAAATAAGCATAGGAAAGAAGGTAAAGCCACAGTCCTTTTTAAGGAAGAAGATTGTTTTGCATAAGCAGACGTGTGCGTCTACAGCGTTTCTCAAATGGGAGGGGGATCAAGAGAAGGGAGGATCCGGAGCATTAGGGAATGCAGGAGTAAGGAGGTCAACTTCAGCATTCCTTTTCTAGTGGGGAAAATTGCTAAGATATCTTGATGATATTTCCACAGTTTGCTCAGAAGTTATAATGCACTTATGCCTGACTTACCATCCCTACTTCCAGCTTATCCATCAATCTATGTATCTATCTATGTACCTATCTATGTATCCATTATCTATTATCTATCTATCTATCTATCTATCATCTGATTGTTTTGGTAGTGTTAGGTAAATATCAACCACTGTGCTACATCCCTACCCCAGATACCTCTCTTTCCCTTTTTCATCTTTCCTACTTCCAGAGGCGTATCTTACCAACCTGCCATTATTTTAGTTTAAATACACATTTGCAGGCAAATTATATAAAGTTGTTTGGAATACAAACAATCAGGAGCACATTGGAAGGCTCCCATTCCCAGCAGAATGCTCCCGTCCACTCTAGCCCTGTGTGGGGATGTCCAATCCCAGCCCACCCTGTGCAGCAAGCCAACATTGTACCATGGCTCACAACAACTGTATAAGGTGAAATGCTTCCTAAGACAATGTGTGCATCCCTAGTGCTCAGAATGCCTCTTGGTGGCAGGCCAACTGCATCTTCCCAGGCTCAACTATCGTAGCCCACCTTTGATGTAGGCATTCTCTCAGTAGAGAGAGAAGTGGAAGGCAGAAACTGGCAGGAAACCCAGACCACTGTCTTGAAAGCAGAGCATTTCAGTTCTATGCACACTTCATAGACTGGAGAAAGTTGTAGAGCTACATTGGCCTGCTGCAGGCAGGACCTACCATCCTCTCCTGGGAACTGCTACCCCCCCCCCGGAGA
Source organism: Heterocephalus glaber (assembly GCF_053883595.1). NCBI lineage: Eukaryota > Metazoa > Chordata > Mammalia > Rodentia > Bathyergidae > Heterocephalus > Heterocephalus glaber. The sequence goes on from NW_028258189.1 coordinate 4,744,663, forward strand.
AATGCCTGACAGTGAAGGCAAGTGATGTTTTCCACTGTAATTCAACCCACTGCATATTAAATAGGACAACAGAAAAAACAGGAATTGTAAGTGAGAGGCAGGAGAAGAGGTTGAAAAATGACAGGTGATACTGAGTCTGTGTTCCTCATGGGAGGTGAGGCATGTTCAGTGGCTCACGGTCGGCCCAGAGAAAATGTCACTCCAGTCATTGATCCTACCCAATTCAGAGTTGAAATCAGTTCAGAATGAGGGCCATGTGTCGTCACACTGGCTGACGTGCACAAATGCAAAGCAGTTAGAGTGGTCATTCGCAGACTATAAAAACCACCTTCTGAAAGCTATGAGATTCCTCAGTGAAAGTCTTCACCCATGTTTGTGTACACATATTCCTACAAAATCTAATGAAACATCTGCCAAAATTTCCAGTGAGGGACTGGAATAAAACTACTGTTGTTTCACACTGCACGAAACGACTCAAAGAGGACAGACTGAGCACCATGTAATGCTGAAAGAGAATAGTGTTCAGTTCTCACAAATTATAGACCATGCGATCGTGATAGAAATAGAATTTTGATGATTTGTAAAAACGATGCTCTCTCTTCATTCATGTTTTTTTAGAACCACCGCTTTGGAGACCCCTGCTACAGCTGTTTTCCTTTTCCTTACTGAACCTTGGCTTGATAACTGCAAAAATAAGAATCTCTCTTCATTGTTACAGAAACCACAACTCAGAACTAAAAGAAGATTTTTTTTTTAAATGACAAAAATACTAACACTGGATAGCATACACATACTAGAGAAAACCCACATGAAATATTCCAAAATAGTCCAGCTGAAAGTTAAGTTGAGAAATAAGCAAAACAGAGAAGCCAAGTGTTCGGATATACAGTAGTAAGATTTTAGATTTTAAGTAGCCCTTCCTTGCTATATTCTCATGTGCACAATTTAATTCATTCTAAACCAAGATAGCCATGGGCTATAAGTATACAGTAAAATTTTGAGTGATAAATATTATTATTGATGACTACATAGCTAAAGCTATATTTTTCTTCCCCTTTTTTGTCAAATCCTTATTTGCATCTGTGTGTATTTTAAAGAAGGAATTGAATATTTTTTTAAGGAAAATGATGGCTATTTTAATTTAATCTCGTGTTCATTTTAACATCATCCATTGAGGAGTCACTTTACATTCTTTTAAGGAGGTCACATTAATAATCTGTAGTATTTCTCCAAGAATCACATGAGATCATGCATATGGAGACATTTTGGGACCTATGATTCCCTAAATGATGAGAACACACATCCTTTCTGGACCACAAGACCAACACATATGAACTAAGCCTGTCACTGAAGACATCAGTGAGAGCCATGCGTGCCAACATTGCATCTCATTTTCTTTCTACATGACCATTAAAATCTCACATCCAGCCCATCCTCTCTTCTCTACTTTGGTATCACAAGCACATCTCTTGGATACAACACACTCTCTTCCATAAGAGAGTTTCATTACAGCTTCAGAACTCCAGGAAAATGACACGCAGCCCATGGGTTATGAATAATAACACATCTAAGAAGTGCACTAACTATCCAAGTGGCTGAGAACATTTACTCCTCTTTAAAATACCTAGCCAGGCATGGTGATGCATGCCTGTAATTCCATCACTCTGGGAGGCCAAGGCAGGAGGATTGCAAGTTCAAGTCCAGCGTGCATAACTTAAGGTCTTACTAAGAACCTGTCTCAAAAATAAATAAATAAAATGAAAGCGCAGAGGACGTAGCTCGGGGTGAACTCCCTGATTTCAAGCCCCAGTACTGTGAAATAAATAAATAAATAAACCCTGGCTCCAATTTCTACTGTTTTTATACATTCTTGTCATCACTCTACATTTATTATTCAACAGAATCAAAATATAGAGTATCAAATTTTACAACTGTTTGATAAACTGAAATATAATCATACAAGAAGTTTTTGGATAGCAATACAAATAAGCTTAACAATGCTCTAAATATATTTATTTATTTATTTGTTTGTTTGTTTATGAATGCATGTATGTACATATGTATGTATTCATTTGAAGTACTATGGATCGAATCCAGGATGTTTTCACTGAGCTACGTCCCCCACTCTTCTTTTTTCTAACTTTTCAGACTGAGCTTTGCTAAGTTGTTGAGCTGAGCAGGATGGTCTTCAACTTGGAATTCTCCTGCCTCATACTCAAAGAATGCTGGCATTAATGGCCTGTATCACCACACCTGGCTTGTTTTCAATTTTTCACCAACACACACCTCTGAACCTCTAATTTTAGATCACAGGCACTAATGAATTTACCACAGTAAGAGAAGTGATTTCAAATACCATCTCTAATCCTATGATATGCAGTTTCCTCCAATATCAAATTTTAAATAATTGGGAATTCAGAAGTCAAAGGGTTTAAAACTTCACATCATTGACATTGTATTGGTATATAATCCTAAAACATCCCATGATTCTGGCAGTGTACCCAATTTATATTTAATCCTATTTAAAATAGTTCATCAAATGAAAGAGACTGTAAGGAAGCAATTCCAGATAAGTCTTTCAAAAATATAAACAGCTTTGCGAAGTTCAGCTAGGAAGCCATTGTACTGTATGTGGCCACAGATCATTATTGTATTCAGATACAAAATCAATATGGATTCAGTTACAGAAATGATGGAAATCTTAATGCTTCATTCCAGTGGTTTCATATGCTTGCAAGATTTATTGTGCCTTATTAACCAAAAGTACATCATACTATTCTGTGGGAAGGTATTATGATCTTTTGAATAGAGGTATCTCAGGTGCATGAGAATGAAAACATTATTTAGGGGAGGACAGAGCTGCTGTTTCTATGAACAAACTGAGAAGCAAGTAATTCACTCCTAAGAATCACTCTGACAATGTTTATGAGTAAGTTTATCCCATACTGGGGAAGAGGAAGGACATAGAATAAAAACAAACATTCCTGAACACTAATATTCAATCAGTTACTGTCTCCTTGTTAGCAACAGTATTCCTGTCTTGGGAATATATTTTAATTAACTGTTGCTGGACATAAAACATGTTCCAAAACCAGTCCATTTTTAATATAAAATCAAATGCTATAATAACTACTTCCAAATGAAGTTACTTATGGATATGAAATTGCATTGACCCAAACATTGAATTGAATTAAAACACTGTAGGGTATCAATGACAAAATTTCCTAATCAACATATCTCTAATGAATTATATCTGTTCCTAACTTGATATTTTTAAAATGTCAGCCTTGGTCAGGTTTTCCATCATTGGAAAACAATGTCCAATATCCACAGGTTAAAGAAGAGTTTTAATTTGACTCATGGTTTCAGAGCGTTCAGTCCATACTGAGCTGGCTCCAAGGCAGAAGCATCATGGCACATGGGCCTGATAGTGGAAAGCTACTTGGTTCACGGCAGCTGGGAGAGAAAGATCAGGTTACAGAGCAAGAGAGGAGGGGATCAAGGACCACAGAGAGTCCCAAGAGTCATGGCTCCTCAAAACACTGAGACACAAAGATGTGTTCTTCACTAATCCCCTGGGTCCTAAGCCAATGAAGCCAACAATTAGGTGTAATGCTCACAGTAAACAGTTTATGCTAAGTTAAAAAGAAATTATCTGGCATTGGAGCCAACTGACTAAGAACTGCAGCCATGAACCAAAATAAACTTCTCCTCCTGGTTGCTGGTGTTGAGCATTATGTCTTAGGTTCAACAGAGTACGTATGACATTTAGAAGGATCATCCGAGGTCTAAAGTCAATGGCCCAGTGGAGGAACATTAGGGATACTGATAGAGATCTCAGAGCTTCTGAAAGGCTTTGTACTATTTAATATTTGGAATCTCGATAGGAAACAAAAAGACAAGAGCTGCCCACCCCAGACAGTATCCTAATGAGAAAATAGTTTTTAAAAATTATTCATTCAGTTTATTGGTACATTTTAGGTATACAGTATGATGACATTCATCATTGGGAATTTGTGCCTTTACATGATGTATCTTGGTTCTTATTTTTTCCCCTTCCCCTGCCCTCCCTTCACCCCCTCCACCCCTCCCTATTTACAAAGACTTTGTTTCCATTTTTCCCTTTTCTCATATTTTTTTCTTTTCCTTCTTTCCTTTCCCCTACCCCTCCCACTTCCCCTTACCCTAGAGGCAATACTCTTAAATGAAACAAATAGGATGAGCAAATACCGAATAGTTTTTCTGGTGTGAGAAGCTGAAAGTATAAATAAGGATCAAAATATATAATAGATAATTTGAAATAGAGAAAATAGAATATTTTACAAAAACAGCTTGGGTTCTCTGAAGCCATCTTTTTATTACCCCAAAACAGAAGTACTAATGGCTGTCTCTTTTACCCTAGATGAGAAACTACACATTTCTGGTGCTTATGGAAGACATTTAATAGTATTTCATAAAGTTATTTAATGATATGTGCCAATATTATCACTAATATTATTACTTATCTAATTCCCTTTTTACTTATTCCCAAGCAAGATGAAAAATCCCAGACTTATTCCTGACTAATACATACTTTTCAGAGACAAAAACAGCAAAACTAAAGCTATTTCAATTTTGTTATAACCACTTCCATCCCCCTGGCCTCTTCTGTATTCCTACTCAGCTTATACTCTGAAGATTTCTGATTCTTGAGAAGCAACAGCTGTTTGAGATGACATATAAGTTTATCCAAAATGTAAAATCTATAACTGAGTTCCTGATTATTTAGGGCAATCACTTCAGGGAAATCAGTTCATTGGTATTAAATTCCTAATCAGCGTTATGTAGAGAGGGGAGGAAAGAGAAGAGGAGAAGGGAAAGCAAAAAGGATCAAGTATTTTGCAATTCCCCAAGAGGAAAGTATTCATTTTTTATCAAAAACCTATATTACAATGGAGTACTACTCTGCCAGAAAGAAAGATAAACTGGAAGCATTTGTAGAAAAATGGATGTACCTGGAGACCATAATATTAAATGAGCTGAAATATGACATGGTTTCTCTTATATGAGGAACTCAAAGTATAAAAAAAAGCAAAAGAACAGATAATAGGAAATAGGGAGATAGACCTTTCTCAGAGGTGAAGGGGGTCACGGGAAGGAGGGAGAGGGGAGGGAGGGAAGGAAATGGGAAAAACAGAATCCCATGGAGATCTGTTATGTACATGGACTAACTCGACACAAGGACTGGAAACATGATGTACTGCAGACATGGAATAACCGAAAAGTATAAACCAAAACAAAAGAAAAAAAGGGGAAAGTCAATATTTAAATCAATTCTCTCCTGCTTGCAGTGAAAGAACCATAAGATCATAAAATCTATTGTATAAAAATTTACTATTCTTTTCAGTTAAATTTTTTTTTTTTTGGTACTGGGGATCGAACTCAGGACCTTGCGCTTGTGAGGCAGGTGGCAGAACCACTGAGCTAAATCCCCAGCCCTCAGTTAAAGTTTTAAGAATTTTTAATATTTTATTCTCTTAATTGTCAAAAATCTATACCTGTTTCTGTGGTAACAGATCAACTCTCCATGTTGATTTTTATTGTGTCAATAAATATCATCATTGGGGGGCATGATTAAATTGGTCCCAGGAGCATACTTAGCCCTTTATTTTCTGAATTTCACTGAGGAAAGTAGTCTTTGTCCACTGTACATAGCATTGGTATCTCATCTACAAAGTTTGGTTTTTATGCTAAAATGACTTTTAGCATCTAACTTAATTGGTGTGCTCATTAAAAATCAGACAGGGCCTGGGATTTAGGTCAGTGGTTCCTCCGCCTGCCTCTCAAGGTCAAGGTCCTGAGTTTGATCCCCAGTACCAAAAAAAAAAAAAAAATCAGGAAAATTTGTCAAGGATGTTTAAAAGACATATGGTCCAGGACAGGCATGCGCAACCTTAAGCTTATATCCGGGCCACTGAAAGGCTTTCTCAGGGGACAGAGATGCCTGGATATATCTCTACAGTTTCTGTTCCAGTTAGTCCAATATTTTGAACTTTGAATACCCTTCTAGGTGAGGTGTACACTGCCCCTCCAACAACTTTCTTTGAACATTGCTGCTTTAAGAAACAGAGACAAAAAAATACTGCATGATTTTTGAAATTGATAAGTAAGACACTTGATCACATTATGGTATTCATTTAACCCCAAGATTATGTGATCAAACTTTCTTCTTTAAGCTCTGTGACTTTATTTCTTTGGCTTTCTTTCTTTCTTTTTCTTCCTTCCTTCCTCCCTCCCTTCCTTGCTTTTCTTCCTTCTTCCTTTCTTTTGCGCTAGTGTCAGATCCAAGACAATATTCATGCTATGTAAGCAACCTCCCACAGAGCTATACCACAGTGGACTAATGTCTTAATCTTGTTTAAGGGCAAACAATATCTTTACACCTGGATATTGCTTTGACCTCCAAAACCTCATTAGGGATCCCATGCGACAGATTAAATAGTATCAACAGCTCATACTCCCTCAGACTGCAATTCAGAAATGAATTTGTGTTGTGAATTATTTAAACACTGCTTTCCTTGCTAATGGATATGCTTGAAGACTCTCAATATCTAATATTGTAACATCAGACAGCAATGAATTCTTAATGTAATATAAATTATAAAAAACACTCTTCTGCACCCTTTATTAAATACTGAGGAACCACATTGAAACACTAGCAATCAAAACATGTTACTAAGTAAGTAAACAGCCAGGACTGTTGGACAGAAAAATTATATTAATGATTTATGGAAACAGACAAACTCGCAGAGATATGAAGAATTTTAGTACAAATGCACTTCAGTAAGAGATATTCCTGAATAAAATCAGATGAAGTGACACATTTTTCTAATCCCAGTGCTGAGGGAGGCTGAGGCAGGAGTATCACAAGTTTGGGTCCCAGCCAGGCAATGTAGTGAGGCTCTTTCGCTAAAACTCAGAAGGACCAGAGATGTAGGTCAGTGGTAGAGAACCCCTGCGTTTGACCCCCAGTACTGGAAAAAGAATCCTGAAATGTAAGCTAGCTGTCTTAAATAAATTCTGATGTTTCTTTTGTACCATAATTAATCCTTCTACCATATTACTTTTTAAAACTAAGTTAATCACACTTTCGATGTTTAGAATGCAAGAAAATTTAGGTAGTTTTCTGAAATGCAGAATTTATGCACATCTCCCAAGTTCAAAGAAAAGAATCATTTTCTGCTTAAAACTACAGTTTGCTTTATTTAAACAGCTATCCTATTTTTCTTTGAATAGTCTCATTTTTTTCTAGCAAAATGTCTCTACTTTCATAGTCTGAGAGGCCTCAGTCAGACCAAAGAGGAGTAGGTACCATCCATAAATGCAATTTCCAATAAATTTCTTAATGAAATATTCTCTTTTGATTCAGTAATGACAGTATAATGTGTGGGAGGCATTTGTCAACTCAAAATAGTATACTCCATTGGGGAACAAACACAAGACATTTCTTTCTCTCTTCCTTTAATAAGAACTAGCAAATATTTTCAGGAAAAATCTATAAATTTTAGGAACTTGAAGAAGAAAACTTGTTAACCTCCTATGACTCACAAAATATGCATTCATTAACATTTGTTTGGGGGGATTACAGGTACGTATTTTTTCATGTCATTTTTATTTTAAATATAAATCCTCCCTCAATGCATCTCCCTGGACTTATAGTCCAATCTTTCTCATGTTTACACCCAAAGCTTTGGTGAATCATAAAGTCTGTGTATGAATCACCACAGTATTTATAAGAATTTGCTAGATATAATGCTTTCTAAATTTGGGGGGCAAGTCGTGCCTAAATGAAAGACAGATGTTCATTTTTCTCAATGGCAACAATGGAAAAAATAAGAGTTTGGTGGAAAAGTCTTAGTTTGTTTCTCCTGTAACATTATCATGAGTCACACATTCCGTTTACAACCGGAGTGAGAGATGGTTCCGTGCATCGGGCCAGAGGGCACTGGAAAATGCCCGCTATAAATAATTTCGAGGAGGACAGGTTTTATTTGAGCTGAGGGCCTCAGCGGTTTCAGCCTGTGGTTGGCTGGCCCCCATTGGTATTAAGCCCGCGATAAGCAAGAAACAGCATCGCAGAACTGTTTATTATATCAGTTAATGTATTGTTTCTGCAACAAAATTCCTGATGCCTACAACGTCAGTGAGGAGAGGTTTAAATTGGGTCATTGATTGAAATTACTCAGCGCATGGTCAGCTGGCTCCATGGAAGAGACATCGTGATGACAGGGCAGGCAGAAGCAGAGAGAAATGGGATCAAAGTGTGACCCAGACAATGGATTGACGCACTCAGGAAGTTAGAGTCTCTATGATCCAACCACCTTCAAGTCACCCCAGCTCTGACCACACAAGCCTTTTGGGGACATTTTAGCCCTAACCTACCACAGGGACAAGTGAAGTCCAAAGTGACTAGGACTCATTTATTTACCTTGCAGAATAAACAGTGCTCGCTATCTGAATGCAACTCTAACATGAATGAGTCTCACACTTACCTAACACAGGAGCATTGAGCAGGGTCCTCTTCTCATGGCAATGAGCAGCTATTTGCTGCTGAACAAAGGTACTTCTTCACCAGGAAAAAAAACACAAAAGAAAAGCCAAAGGCACCCACTGGCTGTGTTCTAGGATTTCCTGTCCAGAGAAATGAGCATCGAGCCATTGGTGAATGATCCTCATCAATGTCACTTTTTGTCCCCTCCAAAAGAAACTAATTTTGTCTCCATCACAGTAAAATTCTGGTAGTGTGTGACATTGAATCTGCTTTCAGGTTTTGTACGTTCTCGTTTCTCTACGAGTCCTCCTCACTTTCTCAGGGGTTAAAACTCTTTCTTAAGATGTTGTTATTTTTGAGGCAGGGGTTGTCGTAGAAATAAATATCATCGGACACCAATCTGTGAACCGGAGATATGCCTGTGAATAAACAAAGAACATTCCTTTTCAGTGAAGGAAGTTTGGAAATAAAAGGAAAAGTTTTGGGAAAATATATTCTATCTACTCTACCAGTCTGCCTATCTGGCTATCGAGCTCCCTAGTTATTTAATAATGGATTGATCAATCAGTCATCATCAACTATTATCTATCTATTATATGTGTTCTATTTATGCAGTTATTGCTGTTATCTGTCATATCATATCTATCTATAATCTATATTTACCTATAATCTCTATCATCTATTTTTCTATTTTTCTTGTGCCATATATCATGTATCTCAGTCTCTCTATCATCTATATCTATCATTTATCTGTCTATCATCTACCTGTATGTATCTATTCTCTATCCACTTTTCTTATTCTCTCTTCTTTATAATCTTAGCTGGTCTTCCTTAACTTTAACAAAAAGTTTTAACCAATTGATACATCTCATTTTCCCAAATCTATATCTCTTTTTCTTTACCATACTTGCAACACTATTTTACACAGTTTTGGGGAAAACATACTTTATCAAGAAGCCCAAAGACTGTCTTAAAGTTGATTTCAAGTAATCAAATAAAAATGTAATCTATTAAGACTGATTAACAACAGGGTTATATGTCGTGTCAAGATAAATTGATTAAACTTGATGTATCACTTAGAGGTACTGATTTTGTTTTTATTCATCACAACTTGAAGAATAATCAACATTACTTAGTGCGAGAAATCAAATAATCATTGAACTGATGTTTCTCCCCATTGCAGTATATATTGTGAAATTATTTAAATTGGTGACAAAAATTTCCTCATTTAAATGGACAGTGGAAAAATTCAAGTCTTTTCCAGTGTTTTTCCGAAAACAAAACTGAGTTTTGAGCTTCTACATATTTTTTGAGATTAAGTAAATATGAATCAGTATCCTATTAAGTTTATTGTAACTAAAAATAAATTTATTGCTGTGAGACACAGAAAGAACAATAACAAAGCTCACAATTCTTCCTTCAACAGGCTAGTCGAAGTGTAATATTTCAAGCAGAGTTTTAGGTAAGAAAAAAGGACATATGGATGATTATGAGCTTCAGTTTGTATATTGATTTTTTTTTTTTTTTCGTACCGGGGATCAAACTCGGGTCCTTGTGCTTGCGAAGCAGGCGGTGGAACCACTGAGCTAAATCCCCGGCCCCTTCAGTTTGTATATTATCTGCAGTTATTTTCACATACTGCCAGGGGAGGGCAGGACTAACTTGCCGTCGGAACGTAGTGGCTTTGAGAACACAACAATTTTTCGATCTAATACTCTCACTTTATTTCTTGAAACACTGCAGTTCCATGTTGCCACTCTCCCAAAACTATGATACGTGGATTTTTAAAAAATTTCTGCTTCTGATGATCAACATCGTTATTAACACTTAGACAGAATCTGACATGATGAGAGTGTCTCATTTTCCCGTGGAAGCAAATATTTGCATTTACTTTTTTAAGTTTCTAATTTGCAATGCATCGAAGATAAGTTTCTGTATTAACATAGGAATCGTGACATTAGTCTTTCTAATAATACAGTTTGAATATCCTTTACTTAAAATCCTGGGACCACAAGTATGTCACACTTTGGATTTTTAAAAAATCACTTTTGAATTTTTGGCTGTACATAATGAGGTATCTCGAGGGTGGGACTCCTGTGTAAACACAAAAGTCAGCAGTGTTTTATATACACTTCATACACGTAGCTTGAGTGCACTGTTGCACACAGTTTTAGTAGTTGTGTGTTTTCATTCCAAATTGTCACACCATGTGAGTTGTGCACTTTTGCGCTTCTACCCTCTTGTTAGTGTTGAATACATCTGGGATTTTGGACCATGTGGAATGTTGGGTTTCTGGATTAGGCATCCTCTGACGACAGTGATAACAACTAAAAGGCTGAAAGACAGGAGTAAAGAAGGAAATATTTTTCTTAAAGATCTCAACGGAAAAAACAGAGAGAGGGCACAGATTCCTGGAAAGATAATTGTAGTAATGAGAGAAATCTGTAGTTTCCCAAAGGCGAGGAGAATTTGGCCATCAATTTCTAGTGCTGTCAGTGGAAACGCAGCTTATTTATATTGGATGCATCAATTAATGGATTGATTGATTGTTACTGGCAATTAAACCTAGGGCCTTCTCACTGAGCTATACAACCCTAGTTCTTTATATTTTCTTTCTTTCTTTCTTTCTTTCTTTCTTTCTTTCTTTCTTTCTTTCTTTCTTTTTCTTTCTTTTCTATCAGGGATTGAACTTGGGACCTTGAGCTTGAGGGGCAGGCAACAGAACCACTGAGCTAAATCCCTGGCTATTTTTTATTTTATATATATATATATTTCCATTTTGAGAGAGGGCCTTGCTAAGACACTAAGTTGCTCAAGCTGGGTTCAAATTTGGGATCATCCTGCCTCCGCCTCACACAGGGCTAGGTTAACAAGCATGCACTGCCACCATCAGCTTGTTTTAGTTAATTGTCAGGTATGCAGTGTGGCAGGCATGGAAATTCACAGTAAGAATATTAAAATTAAATGAAATAAGATTGTGAAAGCTTTAAGGCTTGATGGGAAGATCAGAAAAAGCACTTAACACAATTGAAATGTCTGTCCTTATGATTTATTGCGAACGTTGATCCCAGTTCCTTGAAATTCAAATTTACCATTTAAGATTTTCAGAAAATGATACAGACTTTTAGGAAGCAGAGAATAATTTGGAGAAAATATTATCATTTTATAGAGTCACAGAATATATTTTTCCCAAAACATCTTAAAGTTACTGTTCACATAAGTGTTAATTGAATATCAAAGTGATGGAAATAAATTGAAAGGTATTATGCACAAGTACCAGTGCTCCATGGAGAATGCAGTCGAACATAGACCAACAAAAAGTTTCAAAAAATCACTGACAAGATATGGCCAAGGAATAATACTTTAGAATAAACAGATTAAATGAAATCAGGTCACCGCAGCACTAGATACATTATCATCATTCATAAACCTTCCGGACACTTTAGTCTTGCTTTCGACCCCTCTTTTTGGAAATTAAAGCACATAAAACCAGAGGAACTTCACATATGAAGAAATGATCAATTGACATTGGAAACTTTCTCGTTTGCTTCCAATGTAGCAGCAAATCTCTTGACTGGCAGGGCATTCATGAACAATGCTCCCTCGAGACTGCTACGTCCAACAACAGAATCTCCTCTGCCACTGTGGAATCAGAAAATAGCCAGTCATGCTTCCCATTTTGCCTTTCGGCCTCAAAGTTTTTGTTCGGCTCTACCCAGGATCTGTCCTGTTCACTGTTCCAGGGAATGTGATTGATGTCTGCGGCATTGCCTGCATTGTTGGGAGGTCTGAAGACTAGGACTTGACAGTCACAGCATTTAGAGGAGAGAGCCACCCCTCCTATGCCTGACCCTTATCCCCTGGAAACGATTCCTCTCCAGGGCCTATCCCAGGGGTTTTCAAAGACATCCTTTAGGGTTTTCCTCCACACAGCCCCCCAGGAAGCAATTTCACAGCCCAGTAGATGTCACTGCTGAGAGTGCCTGGAGTCCAGCCTGGAAAACACACACTGAAGGTCATCTCCTGTCTCTGTGACCATCTCTGGTGGGATTCCCTCAGGCTCTCTTTCTGGTCAGAAGATAACAAAGGCCAGCTGGTGAACTTTGTAATTACAAACATACAATAACCTGTGTGAGCTGAGACTTTTCCATTTTACCTTTAGTTAGTAGAATTTCCATATTCTACTCCAGCCCTGATGGATACAGCTCCTCATTCCGTTATTTCATTTTTATCAGCACATACCTCCAGTACAGGAGGTTCCCATTCCTTGTGTGGAGTTGGCACATGTGCATAGCGCATCTTCATTCTTTATTTTCAACTTCTTTCCCTTCTCCTCCCCCCATTTCTTCATCGCCTTCCCATGTAAGAAAGCTCTAACTTCCTACTTTCTATCATATGTCTTTTATTTTATTCTTCATGCACAATTGAGGTTCCTCATATAAGAGAAACCATGGGCTATTGAACCTTGTGTGTCGGATTTGTTTCACTTAACATCACAGTCTCAAGGTGCATCCATTTTCATGCAAATGCCTCAAGTTCATCCCTCTTCATGGCACAATAGTACTCCAACATGTGTAAACACCACATTTGCATTATCATTCATTTTTTGCTGGACATGTAGGCTGCTTCTGAGATTTAGCTATTATGAATTGTGCTGCTACAAACATGAGTGTGTATAGGTCACTGTGGTATGATGTCTTTAATTCTTTGGCGGAGATACCTAAAAAGGGAGTAGCTAGGTCCAATGGGACTTCTAGCTTTAATTTATTATGAGGAATCTCCATAATGATACCCACAATGGTTGGAGTACTTCACATTCCCACCAACCATGTAGAAGTGTTCGTCTTTCTCCTGCACTCTCGCTAGTGTTTGTGCTATTATTTAAATTCATGAAATTGACCATTCTTACTGGTGTAAGATGGAATTGCAGTGTTTTTTTAATTCACATTTCTCTAATGGGCAGCGGTGTTGAGTGCTTCTGGCTCTTTTACCATGTGTTTATAATTTACATGTGACCAAAAAGCATACTAGGTTGTTGAAAGAGCAGCCCATAATTATTATTATGGATGACACAAAAATATTCTCTTTTCAATACATTTTCACAATTTGCTACTGCAAACATGTACTAGCAGATGCTTCATTCATATCATTTAAACAACTACCTTTGTCTATATATATGGCATATGTATATGTGTATATATATATACGTATATATATCTTAATACATAATGGAAAGTATGTGTGAGCTAGAGCTTGAATTAATTCCTTATAAGGTATAAGTCACATTTCTTTAGTGGCTCTACTAAATTTCAAAGATCTACCCCTAGATGTAAATACAAGGTCAAAGCAATATATTTGTTTGCTAACTACCCTATGAGAAAGTTCTTCCTGCTACAAATATCAGTTTCGTATGCATACCTGCCAGTCGCAACAAATGCTTTATACATTATACAGCCTGGCAAAGGGTGATTAATGCTATGTAGGGAGGAAACAATACATTAACAAAAGAGCAAAACCAAAGCTGCAGATGTATGGAAGGTAATTTATGTAAATTGGACGTGTAAATACAACAATAAACAGCAATGCAGAATAAAAATTGAGTTACAATCAGAAATTGTTCTATTAAGAACATTTCAAACTCTTTCAGGTTAGAATGGTGCGTCTTTGAGGTTGTAGGAGCCAGGAAAAATATATATGGATCCCACGGATGTGAAGTGTCACATCAAAACTATTAGAGACACCCATTTATATTTGTGCAAACGATCGAAACCAAGATACACATTGGAAGCAACTTACACCGCATCTTGCTGTGCCAGATTATCCTTAGCGAAACAAGAGAAAGTGACATTCAGTAGAAATGCTCATGTGTCAAATGTGAGGAAGACGATTCCTTCTAGCAGTTTCCTGCGGAAAACCATATTCCACGAGACTTCTCGCAGCTTCGCGGGCTCCTGTGAAACTCGGGATGATGAAATAAAAAAGCACCGCAAGTTTTACATGAGTATTGGATCACACTCATTGAAAACAATAGAAATAAGCGTATAAAATAATAGAAAGACTGAATTTTTAAAAATTTGTCCCGCAATAGTTTCCAAATTACTATGATTCCCATTATTTCAGATACAGTTGTACTCTGATCCCCTAATTCATTATCACTCTAGAAGAACTGAAGGATATCTATCTATCTGTCTGTCTATCTCTTTATCTGTCATCTATCTCTTTGTACCTATTTATCTATATCTATGGATCCATCCATCCCCCCACTCTATCCATCCATCCATCTGTCCATTTATCTATCTATTCTATGCACCCACCTGTTCCATGTATTTCATTGGTCTGTCCATGTATGTATGTATGTATGTTTGTGTGTTTCTTACCTAGCCAGATATTATTCTGTTTATTCTACCTGTATATCTAATCTACTTAACTACTTATCTTTCTACTTATGTAATGTATTTACCCATGGATTCGTTCTATTTTTCTATTATTTAGCTATACATATCTATCTTATCTATTACTGGCCATGTATTGATAGCATCTATCTTTTAATCTGTGATAATAATTTATCATCTATCTCATCTGCCTATCTATATCTGATGTATTTTTCTAAACGCTTATTGATTCCATCTCTTTTACTTCTCAGCTTTCTATCCATATGTATCATTCCATCTGTTTTACTATATACCTATCCCAACCAATCTTCTATAATCTGTTTATTCATCTCTATACCAGTGTTCTATCTTGTCTATCCATCATTTTCTATTTTTCTATTTATTTATCTATCTATCCTACATGTTTATGTTTCTGCAACTCTATCCATCATGTACTAATCTGTCTATTCTATCCATACATCTGTTTCATCTATTTCATTTATGTCTGACCATGTATGTATGCATACATCTACACTTATCAGCTGTTTATTCTACCTATTTATCTAATCTATTTTACTATTGACTGGATGTTTTTATTTATGTAATCTATTGATTCTATCTATCTATCTATCTATCTACCTATCTATAATCTATCTTATTATACCCACACACATCTGATTGGTTCCGTTTCTCAGGATGACCCTAACTGACACAGGATGCTGTTGATCTTTGAGACAGCACAAATGGGCAGAGGGGGTCAAAGGTCCTGGGGGTCCCGTGGATGAAGCTGGGGAGACCTTTGTGATTCAATGCATGCTCCTCCCCTATAGAAACATCCCTTGGTGCTGCTTCTCAGACCTGCATGTCAGGTTGCTGCTACTTGTACCTCAGAAGATGAGTGGAACCAAGGAGAGAGGCCTCAGGAGGAAACCTGTGCCCAGCAACCACACCTTCACTCTGACCTTCCGTATCCAGAGCTGCGAGGGAATCCCTGCTGACTGTTCAGGGCACCCGCAACTCAGTAGCACCTCTTCATCCTCCATTCTGCTTTCCAAAGTTATCCCATCATCCGTCATCCAAATCCATAAAAGAGAAATCCAGAGATAGACAATTCCTTGCTTTCCAATTGTGTGCCATTCTGAGAAGAGCGATGAATTCTTTTCTATCCAAATCTAACACCCCCCAACCCCAATCATAATTTTACCATTGCATTTATTCCTTACACGTTACACACCTGTTGGTCACTTTGCAGTATCCACTTCAATGATTGGGCCCCCCCTTATGGTATTACGGAGCACTGCTAGCCTTTGGCTAACCTTCAGAGTACCTAATAGTGGTCCCTGCCAGTGAGGATAATGATCTTGGCTACCCACACAGGCCAAGAGGGAGCTGTGAAGAGCTTGCTTTAAGTGAAACATTTTGACTTAATCAGAACAGAAAGAGTTGAAATTGCTAAGATCTATGTTAAATTACCTTGTTAACCTCCTACTGTCCCTAATTTATAAATTAGACTTTACAATAGGTGTATGTATAAAGGAGAGGGGATATTCTAAACAAGGTTTGATACCACCCAGCATCTCAGGCTCTCATTCAGGGCCTTAGAAGATATCCCCATAAAGTGGATGCAATTTGAGTCTCGGTTCATTTGAGCCACTTTAACAAAATGCCATAAACACAGTGTCTTATGAACAACAGTTCTGATGCTAGAAATCCTGTATCAAGACACCAGCCAACCCAGTGTCTGTTGAGGGCTGCTTTCTGGGTCACAGACAGTGCCTTCTCGATGGTTCCTCGCATGGTGGAAGGGTCAGGGAGCTCTCTGGGGTCTCTTTGATAAGGACACTGATCTCTTTCACGAGGCTCCACCATTATTTGCGTTCCTCCCCCAAAGGTATGTGGAAACCCTCACCCTTAGAAGTTAAGATGCAAAACTTATTTGGACCTGGGGATGCTGCAGTAGGTATTCTTTGAAAACAATGTTATGCTCTAGTACTAGCTCTAATCCAACATGACTAATGCCTTCATAAGATACTAGGAAGAAGTTATATTCATGATACTAGGAAGAAGTTATATACAGACAAAGGCAGACTTAGCCTGATATACCCACTAATAAAGGAACACCAAAAATTGTCGTGAACTAAAAAAAGTTGGATGAAGCAAGATATAATCCTCTTTGAGACCTTCCAAGTTTCAGTGTGATCTGACTCTTTGTTTTCAGGCTTCCGGTCTCCATTTGTGTTTGATATGAAGTGCCAGCTGTCTTCCCTGAGACCCATGTACTGAGTGCAGCAAAGTTCATATGCGGGTCTAGAAAGACAATGGCATCAGGAGCTTGCTGACATCATTGATAGATTAGTATGTGGGTGAATCCATAGCTGAAGAAGCCATTTAAAGATGGGGAGGGTTTAGAAGCAATCAGTCCCTGGGGGCATGCATCTAAAGGCTGTAGTACACCCTAGCTCTGTATAGCCTTCCTGTCTGGCTCTTTTCCTCTATCTGCTTCCTGGATGCCATTATATGAGCATCTTCCTTCCACCAGGCCCTTCCATCATGATATTTCTGCCTTAGAGCCAGCTGGCCATGGACTGATCCCTCTGAAACCAGGAGCCAAAATTAACCTTTTCTCCTTTCAGTTGTTTATGTCTTGTGTTTTCTCCCAGCAATGATAACTTAGATAACACACCACTTTTGTGAGGTAATGAAGTTCTCTTTCACAGATTCCAGTTTGCAATATTTTATTGTTGCAGCTCTGGGAAATAAGTGCACCTATGCATGAGTAGGAACTGTGAGATGTGTCTTTCTAAAGAATTAGCCTACCTTAACTGCTTTTCAGGCAGATAAAGTTATTCAGGTCATTGACTTTAATCACTTTTTCTCCAGTTCGCTCCCAAACTGTATTTTCTCATTAGTTTTTATTATATTCTTAAAACAGATTCTGAAAATGTCATAAGAGTAACCTTTCTGACTCCTTCAAAACCCAACAGGACATGAATTCTTAAATATTTAATGGATCACAGGAATCCTTTTATAAATATGTAAATTCTGACTGCATCTTTTTCTGATATTTTTCTTTGAGTCTATCACTCCCAGTTATTTAAGCATTTTTAAACCGTTATTCTCAGCAATTTAAATATTCCATTAACATATATTGATGGAAGTACTTAACAGAGTATGTTGATTATTTTAGGCAGATTTACTTCATTTTGAGGTCACTATGTTTCATGCATATTTCATCAGTAGGGAGTTTCAGCTGTTTCCCAAATATTTTCTCATCCTGCGTGAGCAGTGTTTATGGAAACCTTATTTTCATTTAATGTGATCAATGGATTTAAGAGCCTTTGTGGGAATATTTCATCCTAAAGCTTTCAAACAGTAGAAGATGATGTAATACATGCCAGATTGGCATCTTTAAATTTGTGTTCTGTGATGATGTCTAAATAATAAATGTTATAATTTTCAAGGCTGGGGATGTAGTTCAGCCTAAATTCAACTCCCAGTTCCCTCCTCACAACAATCAATCAATTAATCCACCAGTCAATCCATAAGACAATTCCGAAAAGGACAAGGGGCCAATATTTTCTTCTGGTCTAAAGGATGAAGTAGAATACAGCTTAACAATTTAAACAGAAAGGAAATTTCTGCCATGTAAACTATTTACAAAATCACTGGAAAGACTGAAGGACCATTCCTCGACTGCATCTCTCCTGGTAATTATCAACACATTACCCAGCTCTCCCATCTGAGGGAAACACAGCTTGGAGCTGGAAAAAGAGAACCACCTCAAGTATTTGTTCTCCAACCCGTAGAAAGCTGAGGCAATGAAAAACCCTGAACTGTGATACACAAATTAGACACCACAGGATGAAGCCCACGAAACTATCAATGCTGGCTTTTATTTCAGCGTAGGCTGGCTGATAAAAGTGAGGATGTCGCCTTTGGAAAAAACGCCATGCCTTCATGAATTTAGTTACCTGTAGAAACATGAAAGACTTAAAATCTGTCTAGGAAAGTGTATCTTACGTCAACCAGCCCTACCTTTGTATTAAGACCCCTACCGGTTTACCCACATCATCTATCTATCAATCAATCAATATATCTATCATCTATTAATCATCTATCAGTTTATCTCTCAATATCCATTTAACTGTCATATCAATCAACTGTTTCTATCATCTATCTATAATCTATTAGTCATCTATCTATCTATCGAATCTCACTATATCATCTAGCTCTATCATAACTATTATCTATGTCCCTCTGTCTCTCTCATCTATCTGATTAGCTACTTCGGTATTTATATTGTTCATATATCTTGAGCTATCTGTTATCCATTAATCACCTGTCTGTTTCCAATATCCACCACCTTAATGTTCTATTTCACCTATCATCTATCTATCCACCCATCACCTGTCAATCACCTATATATATTCCATCTGTCACTTATTTACTTGCCATCAGTCTGTCTTCCACCTCTCTATTTTCCATTCACCATCTATCTATCTCCCTGTCATCTACCTGCCATCCATCATTCTGTGTTCATTCAGTCAACTTTGCATCAAGGATCATTTTAGGAGTCCAAGTATAGATTTCTAGGAAGCCTTGTTTCTTAAACATATGCACTGTAATGTGCAGTACCCCAAGTACAGCTTTACACGGAGCCTTGCTACTTAAAAACTATGCAATATAATAAACATCAAAAGAGTTACATTGTTATTCATACCACTGTTTTTGTCTCCATCACCTGTTCAAATGCATGTCTCCGTATTCATCCATTATTTGCGAAGTTATTTCTCTCCCCTTATGCTATAGACAGGCTAAGATTTTGTACTCACCTATAAATGGTGCCCATAATTTTAGTCAACACCTCCTAAACCAGTCATTTTCTCCATATGTACTGTTTTTGGTTAACGTTATCCTTATGTTTTTATGTTTTCAAATCCAATATTTTATGTTTATATCCAATGTACCTTCCTCAATCCACTTTCACTTGTCTTTTTTCCCTTCTTTTGCTTTTTTCCCACGTCCTTCTTCTCTCCTTCCTTCCTTCTTTCCTTCCTCCCTCTTTCTCATTTTAATATTCTTCTTTGTAATTTCGACACAAGGTCTCCCTAACTCACTAAGTCACCTAAGCATTTGCATCCTCCTGATTCAACCTTCCCCATTGCCGAGATGAGGAGCGTGTGACGCCAGGCCCATGACCTTAAATAGTTTCTTTATGTTATTTCGATTTTTACTTTTCTAAACTAAAAACTCTATCATGTCATTTTTCGTTGGTCAACTCTTCAAGGTTGTTTTATCATCAAAATAAAACTTATGTCAGGTGTGGTGGTACAAGATGTTATCACAGCTGCCCAAGAGGCAGAGGCAGAAGCAGTCTTCATTAGACAATGAAAGGGCAGCCAGAACTACATAATGATTCTCTGCATCAAAGAAAAAAGTTACGTTTTTTCTGGATGTGCATTCTCTCTTACATTTACTAATCAATCGAATGTGAATAATTTACAGAATATGTATATAATTGAAAACACCTGCTAGCCCATTGTTTGGGAAAATTTTTTTACCCATTAAGTTTATTGGTACATTTTAGGTATAAAATGCAGTTACATTCATCATTGGGATCTTGTACCATCACATGAGTATCTTGCTTCTTATTTTTTTTCCCCTTCCCCTGCCCTCCCTTCACCCCCTCCACCCTTCCCTATTTGCAAAGACTTTGCTTCCATTTTTTTCCTTTTCTCATATTTTTCCTTTTCCCTTTTTTCCTTTCCCCTACCCCTCCCACTTCCCCTTCTCCTTTAGACCTTTTCTTCCTGTTACACAATATCAACTATACATTTTTTAAATTACAATATCAAGATCTAGGAGACATTACCACAGATTTTACAGAATTTAAAAGGATATAGAAAGCATATTACAAAAATCTTTTTTGAAATAAATTTGACAACTTCTAAGAAGTACCTTGGAAGACAAATTAATGAAACTAACTCTGGAGGAAATATAAAATTTGAATTGCTCCTATTAAAGAAAGTATGTTCCTAGCTTGAAAACCTACCTATATGACAACAGCAGGCTCATATACATTTTAAATGATAAGTTATATCAAACAATTAAAGCAGAAAAAAGAAGGAACACTTCTCCCCTCATTTTAGGAAATCAACTTTGTGCTAATCCTAAAACAGGATAAAGATAATAGAACAAAAAAGTATGAACATAGATAGAAATTTGTTTAACAAAACAAACTATTAGAAGTCAGATCTGGCAGGATGTAGAAAGTGGTTTTGTTATAGGGATGGCACTGTTGGTTCAGCATTGGAAGATCCACCCCCAAAACTCATCATTTTAACAGAGAAAAGGAAAAAGCCATATGATCCTGTCACTATTTGGAGAAAAAGTATTGGACTAAATTCTACAGCTGTTCATGGTTAAAGCTATTAGGAGGCTAGAAGTAGAACAGAACCTTCTCAACAGATCAAAGACATATACTCCATACTTCCAACAAAACCTCTTTCTATGAATGGAGAAGATACAATGCTTTCTCCTTAAGGTGGGGAACAAGGACAGATATGCCTACTCTTCATCTGTCCATTAGACTCTGAAACATAGGCCCAACCAAAAGAGTCTGTCAATAAAATGACACAATTAGCATAAGATTGGCAAGGTAGAAGCAAAATCTTTATGTGTAGATGAAATGATCGTCTATAGACAAAATACTAAGAAATCTCTAGGAGCCCCTAGAACTTGTATTTAAATTTAGCAGGATTAGAAAACACAAGGTATACATAAAAATTCAAGTCTGTGTATACTTGCTATAAATGAAGAATTGGATATTGAAATTTAAAAGTTATGTAGGAGTATAAAGGACCTAGGAAAGTTAAAACAACAACAACAACAAAAACGTGTTGGAAGATGTTAAGTACCTAATTTTAAGACTTCTAAAGCTACAGTAATCAAGGCCCTGTTGATGTAAGGAAAGATATATAGATCATTTGAATAAAACAGAGAATCTAGAAATAGAACCACACATATATGGTCCACTGAGTTTTGAAAGATTATTTAACATTAGCATTTTATAGAATATAAACTCAATTCAAGAGCTGAGGAAGAGATAGTGTTTTCAGCAAATAGCACTAGAACACCTGGTATCCATATATAAAAAATTAACCTCAACCCTTTATTTCCATACATGAAAATTACTTGAAGGGATCTATGAACCTAAATATGAAAGCCTGAAAGTATAAAACTTTAAGAAGAAATTATAAGGGAAAATGTTTATGAATTCAGGGTAGGCAAGAACTACCTAGGATACAAAAGACATGATGTATAAAAGGGAAAAAATTGATAAATGAGATTCCATCAAAATTTAGAACTTTAAATGACATCACTAAAATGAAAAGCAGTCCTTAAACAGACCATATTCACAATGCATATAATCTATGACCAGAATATATAAAGAATTCTTAGAGCTCATTAATAGACAACCCAATTAACAAGTAGACACAAAAGATGATAAATAGCCAGTACAGCACAAGGAAAGGTGTGCAACTCTAGAATCAGAAAAATACTAATCAGTACAATAACAAGACTGAATTATACACTTACTAGGGAGATGAAGTTAAAAGTTTTAAAAGCCTTGTCATGACTTTTTCTTTTTGTTGGATTCTCCCCCTTTGCGTTTAATTTGTCACACCCAATGGATTCCTTCTGCTGGGTTTCCTGGGGTTGTGATCCTCATTGTCTTTTCCTAGGGTATTGTCTAAAATTTTTTGGAGGGTTGGTTTGGTATTCATGAAGTTCCTAAGGTGCTCTTTATCATGAAAGTATCTTATTTCTCCATCAATTTTGAAAGATAGTTTTGCAGGGTACATCAATCTGGATTGGAGGCTGTTTTCCTTTAGGGCTTGAAATACATCACTCCAAGCTCTTCTTGCCTTGAGGATTTGCATTGAGAAGTCTTCTGTGATTCTGATGGGCTTTCCTTTGTGTGTGATTTGTTTCTTTTCTCTCACTGCTTGTAGAATTTTGTTCTTCTGTTGGATTTCTGGAATTCTAACTGTTACATGCCTATGTGTAGATTTTTTTTGATCAAGGCTAGCTGGAGTCCTATATGCCTCACTTATGTGTATGTCAAGCTCTTTTCCCCTCCTTGGGAAGTTTTCTGCCATCACTTCTGTGAAGAGTTTTTTTATGTCATCTGCACTCTCTCCTCTTTCTTCATTGACTCCAATCAGTCTTATGTTATTCTTCTTTTTTTCTAGCAGCTGCTGGATTGATTTCTCATGTTCCTTTACAATTTTAAAGTAATTTTTCTTTTCCTGGTTACTAATTGCAATCTTTTCTTCTATATCTGAAATTTTATCCTCACATTGGTTCATTATGCTGTGCAGACTTTCAATGGAGTTTTTCATCTCCTGGAAATCTGATTGCATCTGTTTTATGGATTCCATTTGTTTCCTATATTGGGATTCCATCATGTTCCTCAGATCCTCTAGTTTTTTTTATCTGTGTCCTCTCTAGATTTATTAATCATGCCTTGCACCATGAGCACCATCTTTGCTGTTATCTGAGTAATTATTTCTGATTTCATTTTTCCCAGATCCTCTTTTGTTGCCAGTTCAGGAAGACCAGGTAGTTGAGTATCAGATTTTTCCATCTCGTTTCCCTTTGGGGTTACTGTAGGTGATCCAGAAGTCTGTTTTTGAGGCTTGCTTATGTGTCTTCTCATTTCTACGGTGTTGGGGGGGGCGGTGCTTCTGGCACCCGTGTAGCTTGTGATGGCAGCAGGGGAGCTTCCTTTTGGGTGCTGGGACCAGCTCAGCTTCTCTGCCTTAGGAGCATGAAATGGTGGCGGGGGAGCTTCCTTCTGGGTGCTTGGACTGGCTCAGCTTCTCTGCGCTAGGAGCTTGGGAAGGTGGTGGAGGAGCTTCCTTCTGGATGCTGGGACCCATGCTGCTTCTCTGCCCTAGGAGCTTGGGATGGTGGTGGGGTAGCTTCCTTCTGGGTGCTTGGACTGGCTCAGCTTCTCTGCACTCTGCTTAGGAAATTTTTAAAACAATACTCATAGCATATGGGGAATTAATTATCATCTTTATTTCTGGGTTTTTTTCCCCATTCTTGTGATGGAAATTCAGTCTCTGAATGATGATTGTGTCCAGAAAAGAAAAGAAAAAATAAGGAAAGCTTTGAATAAAAACAAAGTATTCGTATTACACTTATTGGATGGAGGATTATTAAATATTTATTTTTCAAAATAAAGTCTTTTTTATTATTTTATGAGTCCATGTTTGCAGCACATGTTTACACTCCTTGTGTGGAGTTAGTGTATCACATTACTTAGTTTAATTCTTTTTTTGTCTCCTTCCCCTCCTTCCCCAACCCTACATCTCTTGGTCTCCTTCCCATCTGAGAAAGATCTACCTCCCCTACTTCCTAATATCTATCTTTTAATTTGTTCCTTATTCATATTTTGGATTTCTCATATAAGAGAAATCATTTTATGTTTAAGTTTATGTCTGATTTTTTGCACTTAATATTATGTTCTGAAGGTGCATCCGTTTTCCCACAAAGGACTCAAGTCCATCCTTTTTTATGGCAGAGTAATACTCCGCTGCCTGTAATACCACATTTTCTTCATTCATCCATCTGTTGCAGAATGTCTTAAGAACATGTTCTCTGAGTTAACAATCACCAAGAACACACTTTCTTAAATAAATAAGGGTCCGTTTATCTTATTCAATAATTGAAAATGGACTTAGGCAATCTAGATGTCAGAGTCTATATTTCCTCTGCTGTTCAGAATTACTTTGCTCTGTGCTCTTTATTTCCATGCATGGTATCATGAGTCAGAGTCGACTGAAAGTTCCTCTGTTGGAAATGTGAACTCCAGTGTCACAGGGTTGAGATATGGGGACTTTGGGTGGTTATGCAGTCATGAGTTCTGTGAGCTCACAAGTGGCTTAACCAGTCATAAATCCATGGATTAATGAACGACTGGGTTATCTTGGAAGTGGCTTCATCAGAAAAGCAAACTCTATCTTCTATTAAAGCAAGCATGCTTGCTCTCTCTGGGCATATAGGACTCGTTGCCTTGTTATGAGGGACCAAGAACCAGAACCATGAATTAAATAGCCTCTGGTCTTCATAAAGTATCCAGTCGTTAGTGATCAGTTATAGCAAAACACAGACAACAGCAATACATCAGGGGAGAGCTCAGTCAAAGCTCATCTACCTGCCAGAGAATGATTTCCCACTGCTGAATGGGTTCCTCACCCATGACTTCCATGATAGCCCTGGACTTGCAGACATCGTTTCTCCTTCTATCTCCTTGTCCAGGTACTCTCCACATCATGTTGGTCAGCTTTGCATTATAAAGACAAATAAACTATTTATACAGAGGAAGTTTATTTTGGCTCCTCAGTTTGATTTTTCCAGTCCATGTTTGCTTAGCACCATTTTCCTTGACCTGTGACAGGTGAAGACTTCTATTTCCTTATACTTTTTACAAAAGGTAGATGGAGAAACAACCTTGGAATAGAACCATGCTTTTTACACTGGGGTATTGCAGTGCTTGCAAATGTAACATACAATTGTCCAAAATGTTTTATTTTGACTTAATAAATCTGACAACCATTCCTAAAAATTACTAGGGCTGTGCTTGTAGTAAATATGTCATGCTCTAAAATGTTTATGTTTTATCAGTAAAACATTTAAGTTAAGCCCCATGTATATTGCCCATTATTTGATCCTGTCATATATAGTGAACAATTGGTGAGATGTGATAGACTACTAAAATTTAGTGCATAGATTGAAGACTCAAGGATCTCATTAAGATGTAATCTGATAGGGGCTGGGGATTTAGCTCAGTGGCACCGTGTTTGCCTCACAAGTGTAAGGTCCTGAGTTCGATTCCTGGTACTGAGAAAAAAAAAAAGTAATGTGATAACATCCCAATCATAGACTTGTGAATAGGGCTGTAATATTTTCCATGAACTTTAAAATGACCACTATCCCCTGTAACAACCTTTCCATACAGTCACAAAGAATTTGATTTAAATCCCACAATTTAAATGCCACAAAAATTCCAACATGTTCCCTTGTTATGGGTCACAGTTTTCGTCACCTCTCAGAATGACCAAGATTAGATGAAATAACAAGACAAAAATAACTACATTTATTTAAATATCACTTTAAACTTTTTCTTCTTTATCTTAATAATAAATTTTCCATATCCTTAATGAAGAACTGAGTGTCTTAGTCTGTTTCAATGGGCGTATCTCTCTTCCAAAGTTTACTGCAATTTCATTAAGCTATCATCTCTAGTGCTCATTCTGAAAGGTGACTATTTTCTTTTTCCCATGATGTATACCCCCTGTTCACTTTACGTCTCCATGAGTGAAAGAGAAAACCCTAATTTTGAACTTGGGGAATATTAAATATGCAATGACCCTACTTCCACTAAATTCCACAAAGATTTTATTCTTAGGTGTGTTAGTCACCTTTCTTTTACTGTAGCAAAATGCCCAGGATAATCAACTTATAAAGAAAAGAGGTTTGTTTTATCACACAGTTTTGCTTGTGTTCATCCATGATTGGTAAACCACATTTGGAGGAGAACGTGTTCAAGAAGCCTGTGATAGGAAAGGTGTTCGACCTCACAGCTGGGAAATAAAAGACCAGCAGAAGTAGAGTCCCAGGGTCACCTTTAAGGGAATGCTCTCCAACACTTCAAGATTTACCCTGAATTTGTGCCTCTTAAGGTATTCCCAATATTACCATTACTTGAAGGCCAATCCTGTTACAAGTGAATCTTCACAGGGGACTCATACACAAAACATAGCTTCATGTAAAATACTAGTAGCAGTGTTAAAAAAATATATCTAGCATATCAGCAAATTATAGAAGGTATCCATATGGCCACTCCATAAAATCAGTAAATTTAAGTGCAGTCAGATTAATTGGCATTTGAGTTGTTAGTTTTCTTTTTTCTCTATAAGGCATTTTCTAACATTGCATTCAACTTATTCTGTAGAACATGAGTTTCCAACTCCCAGGCCGTGGACAAATACAAGTCCCAGACTTGTTAGGAACCAAGTGCAGACCAGGAGGTGAGTGGTGGGTAAGAAGAATAAAATTTCAAATGTTTTTATGGCTTCCTTACTCTCACATAACTGTGTTTCACCCCCATCACATGAGTAGAGGCACTAGATTCTCATAGGAACTCGAACCCTACTTTGAACTGCACATGCTGTCATATCAGAAGCAGCATTAGATTCTCATAG
The DNA here is from genome assembly GCF_053883595.1 of Heterocephalus glaber. Taxonomy (NCBI): domain Eukaryota; kingdom Metazoa; phylum Chordata; class Mammalia; order Rodentia; family Bathyergidae; genus Heterocephalus; species Heterocephalus glaber. The sequence goes on from NW_028258189.1 coordinate 4,771,839, forward strand.
GAACTCAAATCCTACTTTGAACCACATAGAAGGAGTTACTAGCTTGTGACTACTTATGAGGATCTAATGTATAAAGATCTCAGGTGGACCTAGTGTTTTGAAACTAGACTAGGGCATGTGTATCTTTAAATATATACATTTTTTAAAAAACTTTAAATAAATCCCTCCATCAGAGCCAGTAAAATAAAATGTCTTCCTTGAAACCAGTTCCTGGTATCAAAAATCTCAGTGACAGTGCTTTGCAATCAACACTGAAAACACTCTAGAATATTTCCCTTGAATATTCATCCTTTGAAGTGTTTTTCTTTTAAAACTAATTAGAACATACTCCTTGAATATTCATCATTTTCAATTGTTTCCTTTTTTCTTTTTTTATGTATATTTGAGAAATTTTGTTCACCTAAGGTTTCATCTAAATACCCTTGTCTTATTATGCTTTTATATACCTGATGAAGATCTCAACTTGATTAAAATACATTGTGTATTTAAGTTATTGTGATCTATTGATGTTATAAACATACATTAATAATCATAGGAAAGGCTGGGCTAAATGTTAATGGTAGAGAAATTTCCTGGCTTCAGGTGTTCAGGGTACAAAGCACTGAAATAAAAGAAAATAAAAAGAATAAAAGAAAGCAAATTTTAGTTACATATCTGTGGCCATTTAACATTAGCCCTATCTGGCACTAAAACAGCTCCATGGAGTGCTTGACTCTTTGTAGATGTCTAAAAATAGCTTTATGTGGACCAAATTAAAATCAAATATGTTTAGAGAAATTTTGGAACTGGTTCAAGATCAATCACTGAGTTGACTTTCAACATTACATTTTTTTCCAAATGTCTCCCATCATTAACTACATGTCGTATTATAAAAAATAAATACAGGGGCCAGGGATTTAGCTGAGTGGTTTCGCCACTTGCTGTGCAAGCACAAGGGCCCAAGTTTGATCCCTGGTACCAAAATAAATAAATAAAATAAAAGAAAGTGGAGTAATTAAAAAAAAATAATAAATACACATGCACATGTATTCATACTCAAGTGCATAGTCACATAACAATTAGACATTATGTCAGTTATTCAAAATGTATTTCAGGGATGCTACTTTTTGGTTATGATAGGAAATTATGTGGTTTTATTGCTCTCACCTTGATGTTAACAGCTAATTAAATCACAGGAGAGTTCATGTAGAATAAAAGAAGCCAACAGACTTAGTTCTCTCTATGTTCCATTCCCGACTTTATTCTCAATGATATTTCCCCACTGCTTTTTGTATGCATAAGACAAAATTAGACTTACCACTGTTACTCAAGAATAACTGTATTTCCATCTTGGGTCATTGCTTGAATGATCTCTATAACTGGGAATCATCCTTGTCTTTCATCCTAGTTTTCAATCTCATGGTTTTGATCATCTTCTCCGAAAGAAAGCCTTTTATGAGCTAGATTTTTCTTGTAGTTTTTTTCCAAATTCCCATCCCCTGCCTCCCCTGCTGTACAATCTCCTACTTGATCTGCTGTTGCTTTATGAATTCATGTTATTACCCCTTTCACTGGTAAGCTCAGCTTCCATATTTTGCATTCCATTCTCTTGTTCTCAGGATGCTCAGAACAGAGCCCTGTAAAATGCTGGTTTACCTAAATTGCCTTTCAGAAAGGCCAAAACTTGGACAGAGTTGCATAAAGCTTGGAAAAATAGTATTCAGCAAGAACTTTGAACTGAGCCATGATGTTTAGGCCCTGTCTAAGCTCATGCATGGAGAAGGGTGTTGGATAAAGGACTTACACTCTCTGGAAATCAATATCTTCATCCACCAAATCAGAAAGTTAGCTCTGATCAACTTTGTGACTTCTATCACCCCTGGGAGCCTGGGTTCTTACGAAGTTTAGAGCTTGGGGATGCAGGCAATAACGGGTGGCAGTCTTGGTCTGGACATTGGGAGAAGGGATCCTAGAGGTGGGGATGATTCAACCCATGAGCAAAGATGGGGAAAAGAGTTTTTTTACTGGATTTTTTTTCTTTATTTTGTTGTTTGTCAGTACTGGCATTTAAACCCAGTACTATATCCCTGAGCTTTATTTTAGATTTTTAAATAATTTCTAATATATAATATTATATATTGGATGATTCCTGTTATATTTAATACATAATTATGTATAATTTATTTTAGATTTTAAATAATTTTCCCATGTAATTTTTAATAAGTTATCCAAGCTTGTAACCCTCCTGCCTCAGCCTCCCGGGGTGTCCTAATAGTAAGCATGCAGCACGGTGCCAGATGGAGCTTTCTCCAATAACAGTGACCAATGTGGGGGTTCCTAATTCATGCAGAAGGTAGTGGGAAAATCCGCTGGAAGATTAAATATTTCAATAAAAGGATCCCATGATTGTTTAGGTGTGGTGTTTTAGGAACCAGACTGTGACAGTGATGTTCCTTATCAATACTCAGCATCAACCATTCCATCATCTTGTAAGACGTATGTGACAAGACGAGGAGAATTTCCCCAAACACATTTATAATAATTGAGAGGAACCTTTTTAAATGCAAAAATCTTCCCCTAGAAGGAAACCACACTAAACCTACCTTCTTTCAGGTGCATTAAAAATACCTGCTGGGAAATAACGAATGTGAATAATAAGACTTTTTGTGGGGGTGGGGATTCCATGTGTAAAGCATGTAGCTTCTGATTTGAATATTCTCCTAATAATAGAAAAAGCTTCCTGGCTTTCATCCGAGGTTTTCCAGCAACTTTTTATTTTCATTTCTGGGAAGGGAAACCAGGGACTCGAAGAAGCAACGGGGACCAGCAAAGGAAGAAATCCCAGGTAGAGAATGACAGGGTAAGAACTGTTAGATCCACAGGCAGCAGCTACAGATTAACCGGCAATGGGGCAGTAGGCAATGCCAGGTCCACCTTTGTCATCAAAACACTGGAATAACGTCAGAATTATATTTCTGAGGAGTATTTTGAGTTTTTCTGTTTACAGAGCTTCCTTGAAAATTGATTTCTATGGATGACTATCAAAATGCATTGGCACTGTTGCTACAAAGTTATCCCCCAAATTTGCTCTGAGAACAAGTCTCTGCTATTTACCCTCCACATAATATCCAAATCTCTGTTTCATGCATTCTTCTCTCTCTCTCTCTCTCTCTCTCTCTCTCTCTCTCTCTCTGTCTCTCCCACCCTCCCTCCTTCCCCTGATAATCATCACAAATAAATATTAGGAAATACCTGAAAGGCAATTTATACAGCTCATCTCCAGGATTGTATTAGATATTACACATTCTGCATTTTTCACATATATATATATATATATACATTCTTAGTAGTACATGTTCTCAGTACATAGCAATTATATTCATCTTGGGAAACTGGTACATGTACGTTTCACATGTTCATTCTTTCTATTCTTCCCTTCCCGTCTCCACACACACAAAGTCTACAACCCCGTTTCTACCTTCTCTCTGTTTTGCTTTCTAAATTCCTTGTAATGTATGTTTGTCATATGAGAGAAAGCATGTGATATTGAACCTTCTGTGCCTGCTTTATTTTACATAGTGTTATGGTATCAAGTTCCACACATTTTTTTTTAAATTCCACAAATCTATCCTTTTTTATGGATGTGTAGTTGAAAAAGACATTAATAAAACAGAGTGGGTAGTTTTCTAGCAGGAACTAGAAAAATTAGGAAAGTAGGAAATATTATTTGATATGAATATATATTCATACAAATATGAAATATAATACCATTTACATGTCCAATGACCCATGTTATGATTATTCAGTGCAAGTATTAAAATGATTGTCCCTCAGTATCCAAGGATAATTGGCTCCAATACTTCCTTGGATACAAAAATCTGAGATACTCAAGCATGTTATATAAAATGTTATAATCTTTCCACGGAATATCTTCCTATATACACAAGATCATCGCTAAGTAACCTAGAGCTGATATAACGTGAATGGTGTGGCAACAGTTGTTATACAACGTTGTTCATGAAATAATGACAAAAATACCTGTACTTGTTCAGCACAGATGTTTTTCAACTGTCTTTGATTCACAGTTGGTTGAATTTATGGAAAGAGAACCTGTTGAGCCTTAGGCCTAAGTGAGTTTTATTAACTAGGAGGTTAAAATTTAACTGTTACATATGTGGATTGTTTGGTGTTTGCTGTATACAGTTGTATTTATATATTCACTATTGTACTTTATCAAACTCTTAATTTTGACAAAAATGGACACTTTTTAAATTTATATTACAAATCAATACTGTAAATGTCATTATTTGGACTATATCAAGTTAAATTAGTTCATTTTCCTCATTTGAAAATTATTATAGAATAGGGAGAAAAATTTTAATATATGGGCTAGACCTTAGTTAGAAATCAAAGCAAATCTGTAATCAGTGTTCACATGTTGGAGCAGTAGCGCTATTTAAGAAAATACATAGACCAGCTATAGTTTTATTATCAGATCAATAGGTAAAGAAAAGTGGTCTATATACACAACGGAGTACTATTTAGCCATAAAGAAGGATAAATATGAGCCATTTGTAGGAAAATGGATGCACTTGAGACCATATTACTAAGTGAAATAAACCAGACAAAAGTTAAATGCTGCTTATTTTCTCTTAGTGTGAAACCCAAAATGTGAATTATTTCAAGAGCGAAATGAAACACAGGCAACAGGAAACAGGAAGATAGACTTTTTGCAGGAGGGAAGTGGACTAAGAGTTGAAGGAATGAGGAAGAAGAGGGGAGGGTTAGGGAAGGAGAAAAGAAATTAAGATGTGTCACCTACAGGCACCAAATCCATTACAGAGTGATGAAAATGAGATTTAAAAAATAGACACGGAGGTTTAAACATTGGTTGGTTTCTCTCATGGGAGAAACACAAAGGGCAAATAAAGAAAAAGTAAGAGTGTGGCAGTAGGAACAGACAGGAAGACTTTGTGGAGACCGGACGAGGAGGTTAGGATTAGAGGATAGGGCAAGACAAAGAGACAGAGAGGACACCAAACTAATGAAGATACAGCCCATATTGGTAGCAGTTCCTCAAGATGAACGTAGTTACTATGTATCACAGGTGTGTACTAATAAAAATAAACTTGAACAAGAAAGACAGACAGACATGGTGGCAGACACCTTTGATCTCAGCTACTCAAGAGCCTGAGGCAGGAGGATGACAAGTTAAATTAAGATTTCTTGCACTGAAATTTTAACTACTGATTACAATCATTGAACACACAAATTCCTGTTCAAGATGGCTTGAAACTGTCCACAAAGCAACTCTGGGTTGCTTCCACCATTCTACATTCTTGATAGGAATGTAAATTAGATCCATTATGAAAATCAATATGGGGGTTCCTCAAAATATTGAAGATATAGCTATCATTTGATCTGACTACACAACTCCATGGTATGCACCTGAAGGAATTAAAGTCATTGGACAACACGGATACTTGGATACCCATGTTTATTGTCACTCACTTAGCCAAGATATTGAACCAACCTAGATGCCCACCAACAGATGAACAGATAAAAGAAAATGTGGAAGATGCACATCATGGAGTATTACTCCATGAAAAAGAATGAGCCCATGTTATTTGCAGGAGAGTGGACGGTGCTGTGTGACATTTAGTAGGCAGGGTCAGGATGTATTATCCACTCTGATAAGGTGCAGGACATTTCTGGATAAAGAATGATCCTGCTTGGAAACAGCCCAATTGTCCATCAGCTGGAGACTGGATAAAGAAGATGTGGTTTGCTTTATAAAATGGAGTATTACTCATCCATGAAGAATGAGAAACTAGAAACATTTATAGCTAAGTGGATGCACATTGAGGTGATACTCTTAAGTGAAATAAATAGGACACACATGAGTAAATACCAAATAGTTTCTCTGGTGTGAGAAACTGAAAGTATAAATAAGAATCAAAAGGTATAATACATAATGTGAAATAGTTAAGGGGTGAAAGGGAAGGAGAAGTGGGAGGGGGAGGGGAAAGGAAAGGGGAATGGAATTAATGTGAGAAAAGGAAAAAATGGAAAGAAAGTCTTTGAAAATAGGGAAGGGTGGAGGGGTTGAAGGGAGGGCAGGGGAAGGGAGAAAAATAAGAAAGAAAATATATCATGTAAAAATACAAATTCCCAATAATGAATGTCAGCATATTGTATACTTAAAAATGTACCAATAAAATAAATGAATAATAAAAAAGAATGATCCTGCTAAGCTCAGTAACTTCAGAAATCTTGTCAAATATACATACAGAGGAAAAAGTATTTACAAATATCCAACCACGAAAGCTATGACTGTTTCACTTATGCATGCAAATGAAGCTGTTCAACATCTATACGGGCATGTTTGCCCCAAATTAAGCAAAATAAAAGGCTCTTGAAACATTTAATTATGGAAGTCTATGGGAAATGGTATCTTGTGTTGTTTAAACTTATTTCATAGGGTAGCTTGTCTTTGAAGACAAAACAATTTTGATTTCCAGCAAAGCTGGAAGTGACAATTCTCAGTGTACCACCAAGGTTCTCAGGGAATGCACAATGAAATTCCAGATAACCCTTCAAATCTCACTGGAATCCTCATAACTAATGAAACATTTTCAGCATTTTAAGTAAAATCATATTGAGTAGGTAAAGATAATTGTAGTGATTTTTCTGTAACTTTTTTTTTTAATTTATCCATAAAATCAAGCTGGCAGATACTGTATTACCTTCCAAAAAGTATTTGGAAAAGATAGCTCCTTAACAATAATATTTTAATTCATTTTATTTTTCTTCCGTATACTCTGAAGTGTGTGAAATAGTTTGTATCAGTGATGCTCCTCAATGGATTACATGTTTACATGTTTGGTCTCCAAGGCAACCTTGGGAGGTGCTCAAAACTTTAAGAGATGGGTCCCAGTAAGACCAAATTAATGTGCAACTCAGTGTCGAGTTTCAAGAGACTAAAACTAGAAATTCCACCTGACTCAGATGTTCCCCTTTTAGGTATCTTCCCCAAAGAGTTAGAGACACTATGTTAGAGCAATGTATGCACACTTATGTTTAGAGGAGCACAGTTCACTACAGCTAAGTCTTGAAATTGGTCTATGTGTCTCTCAACAGATGAACACATAAAAAAATGTGGTACTTACATGCCATGGAGTACTACTGTGCCCTAAAGAAGGAAAAGGTGTGTCATGTGTAGGATAGTGGATCCACCTTGAGACCATAATGTTAGGTGAAATAAATCAGACACATGGGCTTAAATATTGCATGGCTTCTCCTATATGAGGAAGACAAAAGTATAAATAAAGAGGAAAATAAAAGAGAAATCATAGGAAGTAGGGAGGTAGCTCTTTCTCAAATGGGAAAAGGACAATGACATGGAGGGAGAAAGAAGAAGGACAGGAAAAGGAATGAAGATGTGAAATGTACACTTACCAACTCCACACAAGGAAGGTACAGATTCTGTACCACCAACATGGGCTAAGAAAATTTTTAGAAAGAGAAAAACCCAGGTGGGATGCTTTCCTCTCCTTTCAAGCCACCATGGGAGTGGTTTGAACCCCACGCCTGCCTACCAGATGTGCAAAACAGTCACAAAGCAACCACACACTGGAACCCCCACAGCCACCAGGCCCAGTGAAAACCTTGTCTTCCACAGTTACTTATCACACCCATTTGTCATGGGCAGAGAAATGTGAAGATCTCAATGGGAACATAGCGAGAGTTAACTCTTTCCATGGGGATGAGGTGTTCCTCCATCTAGAGCAGCAAGGCAAATGTAACTGAAGCTCAGGTGCCTTCAATAGCTGACTTCTTTTTTCTCACTGCTCTGGCTCCAAGATCTTGCAGCGTAAGATGAGTTTGGAACCTGTGCCAGGCTGCTGCCTTAAGAGATGTTTAAATTATATTACATTACTTGTGTAATTCCTAGAAGGCTGCTGTCTGAAGAAAAGGCCTTAGAGAAATTTGTCATTTATGAATTTCTCCATGAAGACCTCTCCAAGAAATGCAAGGTCCTCATGAAACCATTGTTGTGAGCAGATTTGATTGAGGAACAGGAGTTCCAAATCCCTATACTCCATCGGGACCCATCTGAGGCCAACTACCAGAAAATGGACTGAACAGACACTTCTCAGATGAAGAAGTAAAAGCAGCAAATAAATATAAGAAAAATGCTCAACATCACTGGTCATTTGAGAGATGCAGATGAAAACAACGTTGAGAGTTCACCTCACCCCAGAAAGAATGGCTGCTATTAAGAAATCAACCAAAATCAAATGCTGGAGGGGCTGTGGGGAAAAAGGGACCCTGCTCCACTGGTGGTGGGAGTGTAAACTAAACTATGGAAATTAGTATGGAAAACCCTCAAAAAATTAAAACTAGAAATTCCATTTAAACCAGCTTTCTGCTTGTAGGTATTTTCTCAGGAGAAATAAAAACATCATACCACATGTGCATTATATGTACATATATGTTTATAGAAGCAAAATTTTTATTTTTTTATTTATATATTAATTGGTACATTTTAGGTATACAATACATTTACATTTATCATTGGGTGTTTGTACCTGAACATGATGTATCTTGGTTCTTATTTTTTTCCCCATTACCTATGCACCCTTCACCCCCTCCACCCTTCCCTATTTACATAGACTTTGTTTCCATTTTTTTTCTTTCTCATAATTTTTCCTTTCCTTTCTTCCCTTTCCCCTTCCCCTCCCACCACCCCTACACCTTTGGACCTTTTCCTATTTCAAATTATCAATTATTCATTTTAATCATTTTCATCCTTATTTACACTTTCAGTTCCTCACACTAGAGATACTATTTGGTATTTACACATGTGTGTCCTATTTATTTCAGTTAAGAGTATGGCCTCAATATGCATCAATTTAGCTATAAATGACTCTAGCTTCTCATTCTTTATGGCTGAGTAGTACTCCATTTTATTAAAAAAACACATCTTCTTTATCCAGTCTCCAGTTGATGAGCACTTGGGCTGTTTCCAAACCTTAGCTATTACGAATTGCTCCGCTATAAACATAGGTGCACATATACCACTGTGGTATGATTCTTTTAATTCTTCGGAGAAGATACCCAGCAGGGGAATAGCGGGGTCAAATGGGACCTGTAGTCCTAGTTCTTTGAGGTATCTCCATACTGATTTCCACAGTGGTTGCACCAGTCTACATTCCCACCAGCAGTGGAGAAGGGTTCCTTTCTCCCCACACCCCTGCCAGCATTTGTTATTGGTTGATTTCTTGATAGCAGCCATTCTGTGGGTGAGGTGGAATCTCAGTGTTGTTTTTATCTGCATCTCTTGAATGACCAGTGATGTTGAACATTTTTTCATATATTTATTTGCTGTTTTCACTTCTTTGTCTGAGAAATGTCTGTTCATTTCGGATGCCCATTTTTGAATTGGGTCTTTGAATATGGGGATCTGATTTTTTTCAATTCTTTATATATTCTAGATAGTAGACCTTTATCTGAGGTACAGCTGCTAAAAATTTCTTCCCACATTGTAGGTTGTCTCTTAGCTCTGTTGGTGGTTTCTCTTGCAGTGCAGAAGCTTTTTGATAAGATGAAGTCCCAGTTGTTGATTCTTTGTGCTAGTTCCCGTGCTACTGATGTTTTGTTCATAACGTCTTTTCCTATGCCAATGTCATTGAGAGTTCTACCTAACTTATCTTCCAGCAAGTTTACTGTTTCTGTCTTGATATTCAGCTCTTTAATCCACTCCAATCTTAGTTTAGTGCATGATGATAGGTATGGGTCTAGTTTTAATCTTTGGCAGGTTGAAATCCAGTTTTTCCAACACCATTTATTGGAGAGGCTATCTTTTCTCCATTGAGGGCAATTGGCTCCTTTATCAAAGATGAGGTGGCTGAGTATGTCTGGAGTTGTTTCTGCATCTTCTAATCTATTTCACTGATCTTGGGTCTCTTTCTTTGCCAGTACCATGCTGTTTTATCACAGTAGCTTTGTAGTATAGTTTCAAGTTGGGGATTGTGATATCCCCAGCCATGTCGCTGTTGCCCAGAATTGCTTTTGCTATTCTAGGTTTCTTCTGCTTCCAAATGAATTTTTGGATTATTTTCTCTAGTTCTGTGAAGTATACTGTTGGAATTTCAATCAGTATTCCATGAAATCTATATAGTAGTTTTGGAAGTATGGCCATTTTCACTATATTGATTCTTCCTAACCAGGAACAAGGGATATCTTTCCATTTTCTTATATCCTCTTCAATCTCCTTCTTCAGAGTGCTGTAGTTTGCAGTATAGAGGTATTTTGCTTCCTTTGTTAGGTTGATTCCTAGATATTTCATTTTTTTAGATGCTATTACAAAAGGAATTATTTCCTGAATTTCTCTCTCAATGAGTCTGCCATTTGCTTGTAAGAAGGCTATTGTCTTTTCAGTGTTGACCTTATATCCAGCTACTCTACTGAATCTGTCAATTAGGTCTAGAAGGCTTTTGACCCAGTTTTTTTTGGTCTTCTATGTAAAGGATCATATCGTCAGCAAATAGTGACAGTTTAACTTCTTCCTTTCCTATCTTTATTCCTTTTATTTCTTTCTCTTGTCTAATTACTATGGCTAATGTTTCCAGAACAGTATTGAACAGGAGTGGTGATAGTGGGCATCCTTGTCTTGTTCCTGATTTTAGCATGAAAGTTTTCAGTTTTTGACCATTTAATATGATGTTGGCTGTTGGTTTTTCATAAAGAGCCTTAATCAGGTTGAGATAAAGACCTTCTATTCCAATTTTCTGTAGCATTTTTAGCATGAATGGGTGCTGGGTTTTGTCAAATGCCTTTTCTGCATCTATTGAGATGATCATATGGTTTTTGTCCTCAACTCTGTTAATATAGTGTATGACATTTATTGATTTGTGGATGCTGAACCATCCTTGCATCCCTGGGATAAATCCGACTTGGTCAGGGTGTGTGATCTTCTTGATGACCCTCTGTATTCTGTTTGCCAGTGTCTTGTTGAGGATTTTTGCATCTATGTTCATTAGGGAGATTGGTCTGTAGTTCTCTTTTTGGGTTGGGTCTTTCCCTGGTTTTGGAATCAAAGTAACACTTGCTTCCAGGAAAAAATTTGGAAGCCTTGCTTCCCTTTCAATTTCCTTGATGAGTTTAAAGAGTAATGGCAATAGTTCTTCTTTAAATGTCTTGTAGAACTCAGCAGTGAACCCATCAGGACCTGGGCTTTTATTTGTTGGTAAATTTTTTATTACATTTTCAATTTCACTCATTGTTATTGGAGTGTTTAGAATTTCTATATCTTCTTCATTTAACTTTGGCAATGTGTATGTATCTAGGAATCTGTCCATTTCTTCTGTATTTTCCATTTTATTAGAGTACAGGTTCTCAAAGTAGATATTGCTGATCCTCTGAATTTCTGCTGGATCTGTTGTGGCTTCACCTTTTTCATTCTTAATTGCATGGATTTGAGCCTTTTCTTGCCTTTTCTTGATAAGGTTGGCTAAGGGTTTATTGATTTTATTTATTCTTTCAAAAAACCAGCTCTTCGATTCATTGATTGTTTTGTATCATTCTTTTAGTCTCCATTGCATTAGTTTCTGCTCGGGTCTTTATAATTTCCTTTCTTGTACGAGCTTTGGGTTTGTTATACTCTTCTTTTTCTAGGAGCTTGAGGTTCTGCATTAGGTTATTTAACTGAGTTCTCTCTGTTGTCCTAATATGGGCATTGACTGCTATGAATTTCCCATGTAGAACTGCTTTCATTGGGTCCCACAGATTCCTGTATGTTGTACTGGCATTATCATTTACTTGTAGAAACTGTCTAATTTTTTCCTTTTTTTTTTTTTTTTTTTTTTTTTTTTTTTTGGTACCGGGGATCAAACTTGGGACCTTGCACTTGCAAGGCAGGCACTGGAACCACTGAGCTAAAGCCCCCGCCCTCTAATTTCTTGTTTAATTTCCTCTGTGACCCATTGGTTGTTCAGGAGAGTGTTATTCAATTTCCATGTGTTTGTGGGTGTTCTTCGGTTTCTTACATTATTGATCTCCAATTTTATTGCACTATGGTCTGATAATATACAGGGGATAACTTCAATTCTTTTACATTTACTCAGATTTGCCCTATGAGCTAGCATGTGATCTATTTTGGAGAATGACCCATGTGCAGCTGAAAAGAATGTGTATTCTGATTTTGTGGGGTGGAATACTCTATAAACATCTCTTAAGTCCATTTGTTCAATAGCTTGGTTCAGTTCTAGAAATTCATTGTTAATTTTTTTCCTAGATGATCTGTCTATTTGTGATAGAGGGGTGTTGAGGTCCCCCACTACAATTGTGTTAGTGCTTATTTGGCTTTTCATGTCCATTAATAGTTGGGGGCATTCATATTTGGTGCATAAATATTTAGGATTGTCATCTCTTCCTCTTGGATTGTTCCCTTCACAAGGTTCGAGTGACCATCTTTGGCTCTCTGAATTAGTTTTGATTTGAAATCTACTTTGTCTGCAAATAAGATTGCTACCCCTGCTTTTTTCTGGTATCCTGTCATGTGGAGAACTGTTTTCCATCCTTTTACTTTCAGTCTATGGATTTCTTTTTGAGTTAGGTGTGTTTCTTGTATACAGCATATTGCTGGGTTTTGCTTCTTAATCCATTCTGTCAGTCTGTTTCTTTTGATTGGTGAATTGAGGCCATTAACATTGATAGCTATAATTGAGAGATATTGACTCATTCTTGCCATGATGTTTTATTGTTGTTGGCTATTTTCTTATTTTTCCCCCTTTCCCTTGAGTGCCTTACCTTGCCTGGTGTCTTCTCTCTGTTAGCCCTCATGGAGTTGTGACCTTCATTGCCATTTTGTAGGATACTGCATAATATTGTTTGAAGTGCTGGTTTGGTGTTCATTAAATTTCTCAGGTGTTCTCAGGTGTTCTTTGTCATGAAAGTGTCTAATTTCCTCATTGATTTTGAAAGATAATTTTGCTGGATACAACAGTCTAGGTTGGAAGTTATTTTCTTTTAGGGCTTGAAATACTTTACTCTAGGCTCTCCTTGATTTAAGGTTTTGTGTTGAGAAATTTGCCATGATTCTGATGGCCTTTTCCTTTGTAGGTGATTTGTTTCTTTTCTCTAACTGCCTGTAGAATTTTGTTCTTCTGTTGGGTTTCTGGGATCTTGACTATTATATGCCTAGGTATAGATTTTTTTTTTATCTTGGCTGGGTGGAGTTCTATATGCCTCACTTATCTGTGTGTCCAATTCTCTACCTCTATCTGGGAAGTTTTCTACTATTACTTTTGTGAACAGTTTTTTTACGTCAATTGTACTTTCTCCTGTTTTGTTTTGTGTGTGTGTGTGGATTCCTATCAGTCTTATGTTACTCTTCTTTGCATCATCTAGCAGCTGTTGGATTGATTTCTCATGGCCCCTTACTATCTTTAAGAAATCTCTGTTTTCATGGTCCTTAACTGAGATCCTGTCTTCTATATATGATATTCTGTATTCAGATTCTCTTAGTCTGCTCTGCATGCTTTCAATGGAGTTTTTAATCTCCTGAATATCTGTTTGAATCTGTTTCATGGATTCCATTGCTTTCTTATGTTGTGTGATCATGGTTTCCATTTCTTTCTTATGCTGGGCATTCATGGCTTCCAGCATGTTTCTGATCTCATCTATTTTCTTGTCTGTCTCTGGTATAGAGCCTCTAACCATGTCTTTCACTCTACTCACTATCTCTGTATTTATCTGGGAGATTATTTCTGCTTTGAATTTTTCTAGAGCCTCATTCATCTGTTCTGTTACTTCCTGTGATGTCAGTCCAGGTGGTTGATTATCTGACTTTTCCACCTCATTTCCCCCAGAATTTCCTTTCTAAGGCATGGAAGCCTGCATTTGTGCCTTGCTTAAATGTCTTCCCATTTTTGTTTTTGGTACTGTCCTTGATTTAATTCCTGGGTTGATATTTCAAAATTGCTTAATGCAGGTATCTTTGTTGCTTGTGTTTAAAACCCTTGTGGAATGATTGCTTTTCAGAAGTGTCTTCCAGATATGGCTTGTGTTTAGGTTTTGAGTCTCTAATGACTCTGAGGATATTTTATTTTCCTTATACCAAGAAGGAAAACTGATTAGATCAATCACAACATGTTAGGCCAAATGTTATAATCAGCAATACCATAGCATCAAGCGCAGCTTAGAAAATGACAATTTGTGGTAGTTATTAATCTATCACATTTAACTATGTGAAGTATAATCCCCTGTGCCTCTGTAGTGAGGGACCAGGTAGCAGAAGAGCTGTAAGGTGGGGTGGGGAGAGATGGAATTGGGTCTTGCAGGGGCCCATGTGGCTAAGCAGAGCACCAGATGAAGGCGGGGCTCCAAGTCCCTCCCAGGGCCTCACCAGTGGGTTCCATCCACCCACCACCTCTCAGTTAATCTCCATGCTTTCTTTAATTTCTGCATCTGATCTTCTTTCAGGTTTATCAAAAGTCTAAGGACATGAGACCTCAATGAATGAAACCCTTTGCTTGGGAGCATCATAGCTTCCTGGGGATTTTTCCAATTCAAGAAAGCAGCCCTGGTTAGTGTAGCTGAGCCACTGGATAGCATAATAAGCAGGGAACAAAGAGCCTTCACTGGTGTAGGAATCAGCATTTTAATTAGCAATTGACCATGCCTCTTATTCAACTTGGGAAAGAAGGGAGTGTAAAACCCTCCAAGAGAAATTTCTGTGGTCAGAGGGTATGTTCTGGTGTGTTCAGGAAATATTTTATGGGACTTCTGTAAATAGTTTGTGAAACCCTCCATTGCATTTATTATACTACACAAAGAAAAGAGATCCACTTAATGTACAGAAAAAAATTTTTTATGTGTGCTCAATGAATAAAATGTTCAATATCTACAAAAATGTTCCATATCTATCTTAAAGAATTCCTCTCAATGCACATTTTTCAAACCATTAATATGTGTCATGTAATTTTTTCCATATCAAAAGCCTCCTATCTTTGGCATTCATTGGCATAATATATTTGTTTTTCTTAAAAGCTAAAGACACAATACAAATGAATGCAATGTTCTGATGCATTGATAATTTTGGGGAACCATTCAATGTTATAATATGCTTAGAGAGCATGCTCTTGATTGATGGAAATTTCATAAAAAATAGAAGTACACATGGGAGTAAAATAGAAAATGAAAATGTTGGCATCTTGAAAATAATTGTGGCCATCTAAGAACTGGACAACCACATTGTAAATTATAAAAAGTCTAAGTGATTGTTTTAATGGATATATTATTTTTCATGATGAGGAAATTTGATAAAACTTGATAAGTAAAATGTGTAGAAAGGGTAAGTAATCCCCCGGACAGTATCTTCTTTGATGTTTTCATGAAAGATACTATGTATATTTACCCTACTAACTGAGAAAAATTTTCATAAAACATAGATGATCTAGAAGTAAACCCCTTCATTCATGAGTTGGAAAACAAAATAACCTTGAATTCACAATTTCAATGTATCAACACTAATACTTGGAGAAAGAGAAAAAGATAAATCAACATGAGGGATATCATGGGAATATTTTGTTGCTGTTGTGGAAAAGAGAGGAGAGGGAAGTAACGGATATAAAAAGAAACTGTCTGAGCATTTTAGTAGGCATATTTGTGCATCCTGAAAGGTTTCACAAACTAAATAAAGAAGAACCCTACAATATTTCCTAAAGATCCACAGTATACCCTTCAAACACAGAACTTCTCCTTGGAAACATTTTTTCCCCCAAGTTGAGAAAATGCACTGTCAATTCTCCAGACGAGTCTTGCTCATTAAAATAGTGATTTTACCATCACACTTCTTATATAATATTTGTGCTACTTAGTCATGATCTGGGGATGTGTTTAATATTGAAACATTTGGACCTGATGTATGGACCATTTGAACCTCATGGAATCTCTTGAAAGCCCAAAGAAAATGAAAAATCTCACCTTCCAACACCAGAGAGAATTCACCAGTGAATTATCTTCCCAAAGTCATCCCCACTGTTAGAAGTCCAGCTTCTCCAAGTACTGGCCTTTAGAAATCATAGTTGCCATGGTCTCTGCTCATCCTCTTGCTGTGTTTCCCTCAGAAAATTTGGGTGCTTTGACAATTATTATCATCGGAACCAATTTTATAACAACTCTCCTCCTACATATGTGCACCTCCAGCCAGTCTTCTGCTATGGTTTGCATAAGCGATGTCCGCTCATGTGATCAGAAGTGGGCTTTAGGCAAGGGGTCAGATCTGGAGGATTCTATATTCATGAATGGATCAATCCACTTGTTGCTGTGACACAGCAGGGTTTAATCTTGTCCCCAGAATCTTCTTCTCTCTCTGACATTTTTCCCAACCCTCTCTGATTCCTGGACGCCATGATTTGAGCATCTTTCCCCTGCCACACCCTTCTGCCATGATATTCTGCCTTGGAGCCAGGTAACCATAGACTGAATCATCTGAAACCTTAAGCCAATGTAACCTTTCCACTGTTTATGTTTTTTATATCAAGGTATTTGGACATAATTCCATGGGAATCTGACCAATGCATCCTATCTCTCTTGAAATCTCTGACAAGTGCCAAAGAGAATGAATCACTCAGCCATTTAAGTGATAACAATCTCCAGAGCTAGACGTCCAGTTCTTGAGAAAATTGATCACTATTACAAATTATTAGCAGTATCCCATGTGCTTGCTTTCTTTCTTTCTTTCTTTCTTTCTTTCTTTCTTACTTTAAAGTGTTAAAAGTGTTTAAAACATGACCAAATTCATGGTGCAGCCTCATCAGTTTTATATTCAATTCCCTTTGATTTGCTTACTTGATCTCTCCCAATTTGAATATGTGTGATAACTGAACAGGCCCCTACCTATTTATACTCTCAAAATCTATATCATATCTGAAATCTGACACTGTTTTATCAGATTAACAAAAAAAACTTGACTTTACCAAGTGTTTTACACTCCTATTTCTTATGATTCATATTTTCTCAGTCTCAATATGTGTGTTATGTGGTTCTGGGTATGAATAGCTATGCAGATTATTTTGCGTCCACCTTAGGAAAGCTTTGAGTGTCTCTGACATCTCACAGGGGAATTATTTTCTTCTTTTGCTTTAATAGTAGCATGAATTATTAAATAAGCCAACAGCAGGGTGCATTTAAAATTCCTTCTACCAGACTGAATTTTTTCATCAATTGTGGAATGAGCCACATTGAGCAGGTAAAGTGCTGAAGCCTTTTATGGGTCCAGGTGAGTGATATTGATCATGTGTCACAGTCTTAAGCATCATTCACAAAGAAGCAGGGAGTGTAGCATAATAACCCTTAGAAGCCCCGGGTAGTTTTCAGGCAGGAGTGAAAATCTAAACTGGAACTACTGAAGGAAATATATGAGAGGCTATATTGTTTTTGAAGCTAGTAATTTAAAGAAAGGTGCTGGTTGTTCTATCAACTATGGAAGAATCGCCAGATGAGGGAGCTCATGCCCATAACCTCAGCACTGTGAGAGGCTGAGACAGAAGGATATCAAATTTGAGCCCACTCTGGCTCAAACTTAGCTAGACACCATGACAAAATAAAAAATAAAAATAGCTGAGATTGTAGCTGCTTGGAGTGAGGTTCTGGCTTCCATGTGTACCTTGTTCATGAAGAGTCAGGTTCTTCTCTTGGAGGAGGGGTGAAATTAATCACCAAGTGCTGACAGGAAAGTAGACCTAGTGGAAATTGATTTATATTCTCAAGGGACTTGGGCAATTTCTTGGGGAAGCATTCTCTCCTATCAACTGGATCACCTCAATGCCTAATCCTGGAAGTGATGGAATTAGATGTGGTGCTCTGTTGCACCAGGCTCACTTACGTGGAAGCCCATGGTCTCCAAGTAGGGTCAGCTTCACTCAAAGACCAGACAAAGGGGAGCAAAGGTGAAGTGGGTCCCCAAAGAGAACCCAAGGCTCAATGTTGAAGGCAAGATGCTCATAAATGAACGGCATAGCTTTCCAAATATTCACAAAACACTACACACATTATTCATACAGAGAGTGGAAATATAATATATGCAATGTGGATAAAAACTGGTCACATTAGTTTTGTTATACCTAAGGAAAAATTAGTCGATGTCAATCTTTCCAACATTTCTGGGGCCTCTCCACAATTCCGTACATGGGTCTCCTCGTGAAGTTATGACTTTTTAACTGCTTATCATTTACTTTGGGGTGTAATTGTGCAATAGCTGTGTGTATCTTCAAAACTGCACAGCTGACCCTCTATATCAAGGGATTCTGTATCCATGGATTTAACCAATCAAATATTTGGAATTAAATTTCAATGGTGCTGAACAGGTACAGACATTCAATTTCTCATTATTCACTATACAACACAGCAAAACAACTATTTTCATAGCATTTATATTGTATTATAAGTCACCTAGCTGTGATTCCAAAAGCAGATATTCCTCATTTAATGACCTCCCAGTTTAAAGATTATTCAGATTTATGACCGAGGCATGTTGTTTGGACTTATGACTCATTGCTTGGACTGTTGATCTGAATTCAGACTTATGGCACAGGAATGTGAATGCAGTGCAGCCTGATAGTGGCTTCATCTACAGTATAATGCTGTAATTTTTGCTGACTGTACTGTTAAGTACAGTGCTGTAGTTTTGGGTTCTGTTATCCATTACAGTGCTGCACATAGAAGTTATACAAATAAAAGCAAAGTCGTCAAGTTAGAGTGTCCTTTGACCATTTCTTCATTCTGAATATTGTAATGTACACACTCTATACAGTTCCTATTTAGTGACCAATTAATTTGATGAATTAGTAGCAAAAGGTGATCTCAGTGATTAAACAAGGGAAGTCTGTATATAGGAGGATGCATGTAGGTCCCATGAAAATAATTCAATATTTTATATTGAAAAATTTGTAAAATCATGAGATTCCTGGAAACAATCCTCCACAAATACCAGAAATCAATTACATCTGATTTTGCTATTCTCTTTCAATGTATTTTCCCAGAAGAGTTAAAGACATCTTGTTACAGCGCCCATGCATACCCATGTTTATAGCAACAGAACTCACAATAGCTAAACCTTGCCCTATATGTCAATAAACAGATCAACAGATAAAGAAAGTGTGGTATTTATACACAATGGAGTACTACTCTGCCATAAAAAGGATAAACCTGAGACATTTGTAGGAAAATGAATGTATCTTGAGACCATAATATTAAATGAAATAAACCAGACACACAAACTTAAATATCACATAGTTCTCTTATACAAGAGACACAAATTATAAATAAAGACCAAAATAAAAGATAGATGATAGGAAGTAAGGAGACAGAGCTTCCTCAATTTAGAAAGGGATCAAGACACGAAAGAAGGGAAAGGAAAGGGGTCAAAAAAGTAATTAAGATGTGTTATGCATATGTACCAATCTCTCACAAAGAGTGTCAACATTATGAACTGCAAACATGTACTAAGAAAAAATGTAAATGTGCTATCAATTTGTCTTTCATATAAATTTACCTTACCTATTGAATTTGTCAACATTTGTTTCTGTGACTGAGTACCTGAGCCACACAACTAAAAGAAGCAGTGTTTATTTTGGCTCACAGTTTCAGAGATTCCCATCCATGGTTGGCTGCTCCAATGGTCTCAGAGGGCTCAGTCCATGGTTGGCTGCTCCAATGGTCTCAGAGGGCTCAGTCCATGGTTGGCTGCTCCAGTGGTCTCAGAGGGCTCAGTCCATGGTTGGCTGCTCCAATGGTCTCAGAGAGTTCAGTCCATGATCAGCTGCTCCTATGGTCTCAGGGTGTTCAGTCCATGGTCAGCTGCTCCAAGGCAAAAACATCATGGTGGAAAGGCATGGTGCAAGAAAGGTGCTCACATCATGGCAGCAGGGATCAAAGCCCATAGGAAGAATTTCAGTGAGAGATTTACCCTCCAAACTTACGCCACAGTGGCCAGCCTCCACCACCTGGACTCCATTTCCCAAGAGCACCTTGAGAGGAACCCACTGATGAGGATATCAACCCCATAATCCAGACACTGCGCTGGTGATTTCTTCCTCTAATCAGGCGGGCTTCTGTGATTAACTGGCTCATGTGCATAGAAACATGCTAACTGCCCTCCTTCTTCAAACTTCTGCTTATAAATGTGATTTGATATAATAATGCAGAAGTGATACTCATCAAAATGGTCCAGTGCACTCTGAATAGAATAGATGGAGCAATTTATTAGATTTCCAAAATTTTTTATTAACTTTGTCTGACAAAAAAAAAAAAAAAAATCAATACTGGTTTGGGTTTTATTGCCCTCTCAGTATATTTCAACTCTGGAGTTTGTACTGGTGGGAAGAAATACTAGTTCACATGGTATACATATATAAATCTCAATTACATATTCCCAAAATGTTTAATTTCTACTGTCGAATATACTAACCATCTTTTGCTTCTATGGGCCCTTTTTATTTTATCCCACCAGTCAGTGGAAAGGTTGCCTTACTGTAATTTTCATTTTCATTCCCCAATTTCAATTGAAGCTGAGTTCTTTGTATGTGTTGTTTGGCGAGATAAGATTTATTTGCTGTTAAATGTGTACTAAAGTCTTAGTGTGTGTTTACTTTTTTTCTTTATAGCCTTGTTCTTAGTTATTTGTTTTCTTTATGTGAAATGCATAAAAGAAGCCATTTACAAGTAATACAACATTTTAATTCTAAACCAGGATTTTGTGAGATCTCTAGAGTATTCTTGCTGTTTATGAATTATTATTAAATTTCTGTTACAGTTGAATTTATCTGTGTCCCTTTTCAATGAATGCCATGTCTTTGAGGAATTATTTTACCTGCCATAAATCATCACTCTAATCCTCTCAATTCATTCCTGAATCCTATTATGTCTTCATATTCACAATAACAAATGTTCCCAGATGAATGACTTCCTCACAATTGTCTGAGGAATGTTCTCGACACGCTTCCTTCTTTTCCAGCCGCACAAATGAAAATTTTACTCAGGTGTTGGAAATGATGAAAATTAACCTTCTTTGAATTTGAAACTTACAACAACAACAATTGTCCAGCATTATGTATAGAAAGCAAATAACTTTGGAAAAATGTGTTTGGACAAATGGAGGAGTTATGTCATTGGAACTTGTCTCTTTATGTCAAAATCATCTATCTTTGTCCATTGGTAAAGAAACTTCTTCTGCTGTATTTTAATAGAAAACAATACATCTACAAGCTCAAAATAAAAATTGTAAAAATTTAAAGAGGAACTAGAAGAAGTCATTACTATTTCTCCCTAAAAGTTTTTTCAAGTGACGCCAATTGCATGGTAAGCAATATTTTAGTTACAGAGTATACAGTGTTTTCACTCATTTCAGTAATCACTGGTTCTCAAACAGCCCTAAGTTTCTAGAATTTCTATGACAATTTTGGACACACCAGTGGTAAATTATGCATCACATAAGAATAACTTATAATAATATCACTGACACAAACTAGCATGAGTCATTATTATTTTATGCTAAAATTTTGTCAGCGGCCATATTCACCATTTGCATTGGTCAGCTTTCCAAAACTGTGATAAAATTCACAAGGGTAATAACTGAAAGGAAGAAAGGTTGATCTGGGTTCACAGTTTCAGAGCTTTCAGTTCATGGTCATCTACCTCTCTCCATGGAAAAAGCATCATGGCAGAAAGGTATTGTAGAGGAAAGGTCCTCATCAACATGATATCGAAGAAGCAGAGATTGGAAAAAAAAAAGACTGCAAAGAAGGGTCAGAAGGATGGTATTTCCTTCAAATTTACATTTCAGTTACCTACTTTATTCAGTTATCTCCTTCAGGCCAATAAGCCTATTGAGGTATGGACTCATCCATGGATGAATCCACTCAGTGAAATAACAACTCTCATGATATATTCCATGAATCAAATATTCTTTGGAAACCAATTCTTCAACACCACAAGGTTTTGTAGGATGTTTTCCATCACAGCTATAACACTGTCTGTCTCTCCTATACACTATACATCGCCAGCGACACCGCCACCACCAGCATCATCATTGCCACTGGCACTACTGAAACCAAGGGAGGACTCAAAGCCTGACAAGCATAGAAGGCAAACTATGGTACTGAATTTGCAAAGAAAGATTTACTGGGAGGTCAACCAGCAAGAAGAAGAGGAGCATTAAGACTGGGTCTTCCTCATTGGTTGGAAGGAAAGGAGAGAGGAGAAGCTGTTTGTTGATTGGCTCACAGGGAAGGGAATAATTAGGTTTCTTTTGTATAGATGTGGAAGCTCATCATGGCTTTTTACAGGTTGCAGGTTGGGGAGTTATCAAAGTTCTGCTTGAGAAATGTTGAGTTTATGATATCACAAGCTCATTGACCGGACTAGCTGGTTTCTTCTGAGCATGTTCATTCTTGAAAAGCAAGTTTCAAACAACCCATTAAGGATTCAGTGGGTTTTTCTGAAGACAGTTTAAATGCCATGAGTTAATGATTTTATGTACACTCTGTAGTCTATTTCAGTGGTAAGAGATATTTAAAATGTATTTCATACACGTCCAAAAATTTCCCCAGATATCATCTATAATCTATTTGTTAAAAACTACTTGGACCTGAGCATGGTAGCCCACACTTCTAAATCCAGTACTCTAGTAGAGTTAATTAAGCAGGAGGATTTTAAATTCAACCCCAGCCTACATCATTTAAAGTTTCACCAAGACCATCTGAAAATAAAGACTAAGAAAGGTTTGAGGGTGTAGCTCAGTCCAAATGCCCTGGATTCAATCCCTACTGCCACAAAAATGCTCTTTAGTGGCAAACAAAGGAGACTATGCCACAAAGTATAAATATGCAGCACTTGCTTTTACTGTAGACACATGAAATTCCAACAAGGTATGTGCATGCCTGTTTCTTGATTTGGAAAGTACATTCAGCTCTTTGACAGCTACAAATAGCATGGATTTGGGAGAGACAGCTACCTGCAGGAAGTAATTGGACCATTGTCCAGACTTAATTTCAAGACGCTTCGGCAAGTTTATCAGGATGAGTTTAGAGACATCCATGTGAAGTAGTGCAAATCTTGTCCTTGTTGAGTAAAGATTACATGGAATTGTATCCAACTTGTGATGTTTCTTTGCCTCTGAGAAAGGTCAAAGGTGAAGTATTCGAGAGTAGGTACCTTTTCTACTACGTCACAGGTTCCCTATTCCCTATTCCCTATTCCAGTCATCAGATTCTGAAGGAATCCACCTCCTCTAGTTGATATCATTCTCTAGTGACCTCAATTCGATAAAGACCAGACTTGTTCACTTGGGTTATATTCTATATTGTGTGTGTGTGTGTGTGTGTGTGTGTATGTGTGTGTGTTTCTGCAGACTGAAGCCAGGACCATCTCACTGAGCTAAATCCTTAGCATATTTTATGTTTAATTTTGAATCAAACTCTTGCTCAGTTACCCAGGCTGAGATAGAGCTCATAGTCCTCCTGCCTCAGCTTCCCAGAGCACTGAGAATACAGGTGTATACCACCACACCAGGCTTCTAACGCATTCTTTAAAACAAACTCCAGTAAGATGCAGATGTTCTTTGATTTACAATTAAATTACATTATAATAAACACTTCATGATTTGAGAATATTATAACTCAAAAAAGGCATCGAATAAAACTAACCTATTAAACATTGCATCTTAGCAACAAGGAGCATGCTATAGAATATCGTCTTTTTGTTTGTTTGTTTGTTTGTTTTTTGGTACCGGGGATCGAACTTGGGACCTTGCACATAAATCTGATCATGCTCCTTGGAAAAAAATTCATTTATTAGGAATCTGGCTAATTTTATATAAATAAAACCGCATCTTTTCATTTCCAGAAATGCAACAAGAAAAAAAATTACAAAAATCCATTGCTTCTGTTATGAGGATTTGTCTTATGTCAAAAGGCATCAAGGAAAGGGACCAGAATGATGAGAGGAATGTGCTTTAAATGAGTGGGAGGATTTTAAAGGTGATGTCTCACTATAACAACTTTTAAAAAAATAATAAACATTAACTATAGCTTGGTCACACGTTGCACGCTAATATTCTAACTTTGCAAATGCTGCTAGGTGGCACATAATATAGACCACCAAGAGATTGCTCCGAGAGTCTTATCCAGCCCTGAAGTTTCACTTTGGAATGAAAATGCACAGTCCCTAGCTGGGAAAGTAGTATTAAAGTATAAATTGCTGACAAAATCCTAGCGCGAAAGGCCAGGCACACCAACGCGTTCAACTCCCTCCTTCCTTATTAACCATTACTAAACCCTTTCCATTATTTTGCACACATTAACTTGCCCCGGGAGCTGCTGTGAGTATTAAATCTTAATGCAAAATACGTTAAGTGGCCGTTTTCAGCTTGCTGACTGGACAGAAAACTAATAATAACTGTACAGGGAGAAACACTGCCAGTGATGGGAGAATGAATACTCAAGATGAAGCTAAAAGTACCTTTCAAATTTCCACAGAATTTGGGCTCAGGACTTTTCCCTCCTGTCGAATGTCTCTGATACCCCATTGGTAATTACCTATCGATCGCAGCTGTCAATGTCTATTTTACCTGGCTTCCCTGAGAAATGTGCTCGGCCAGAAATAATCCCGAAGCCAAATCCAAAGGAAAACATTTCATTTACATCTTGCCCGCGGCGGGGGAAAAAAAAGTGAATCTAATTAGAAATTAAAAGGTGAAGATAACTTTGGAAAATAAATTAAGTTGATAAGGGATCTAATACAATTTGTTACGCAAACTTGATTTCCTAGGAGAATAGATGCCCTACTTCTGAGAAAATAACAAGGGCCAGGATCCCAAGGGAAATGGGAACACCTTTTTCCCTCCATCTTTGATGTGGGAAGGAGCAGATGTTTGTAGAATGGAGAAGGCTGTGAATACTAGAAAGATAGAAATATGCAAAATTTCACATTATTGATATCAAGATGTCACATTAATATTCTTATTTAAATCTCTTGTGCTTCTTTGACCTTCCTGCCTTTGTTTTATTGATGGAATTCTTGTGATACTGACAAACAATCACAGGGTCCCTCTACCCCTGAGATGTGCCCCACCCTCTACTTTAATCTTGTTAACTTTTGAGACATGGTTCCCATATGTTGCCCAGTTTGGACTCGAATGTTTGATCCACCTACCTTCACCTCCCCAGTAGCTAATATTTAAACTGTACACCATTATGCCCAGCCTTTTTGCTTTTTTGCTTTTAAAGAAATAACATTTTAAAATGTTATTAAAATATTTTTAAGCATTTTTACTTGCATGGTCTATTGTCTTTAGCATTATAGCTGAGCTGACATTTTTATGGTACCATGATATTTGGGTCATTCAACTGATTTATTCAACATGTATGAATTGTCATTCCAGTCTGCATAAGGATTGAAGGAGATGAAAGGGACATAAAATTAGTAAATATTACTGTCTTGGATATTTCACGTTCACCTTGAACTGAGATGTAACTGCATTCTAAGAAAACCATCATAAGTCATAAACTTTGCAATTCAAAATCAAATTTAACAATCCTTACGCACCAAATATCATCCTAAACATTTTCAGAATGTTTGCACTAGCCCCAATTCAGGCAAAATCATTTTACCCAAGGCTCATTTTATAATAAAGATATGGAAAACTTGTGAAATGTATTAAATGTTATACTTGAAAATCAAAAGCAGATTGGTTGTGTGTATATACTTTGTAACACCAAGAAAGTTGAAAAATCCTGAATTCTACCATCATAAATTGAGAATAGATGAAGTTGGTTAGACACAAAATCAACATGTACCATTCATGGTCCATAATTGTTATAAAACTAGTATATGTTGCATGTAATGGAAAATGAAAATGTGGTGAGCATAGGAGGTTAAAAGTGGATGTGATGCTTACTTTAAAATTTTTGGCAATTTTATTTGTCTATTATCTCAATCTTGTAAGGTCACCAAGCCAAGACAAGTAGTCATGGTTAAATACACTAACAGCTGGTTGTATATTACCTCTTCTCCCCTTCTTCTTCCCTTTTCACCTTAAAAATTCACAACATAGACTAACAAGACTGTGCCATCAGAACAATGTTGCAAAGGTTTGGAAAGAAAAGGAAGTTGTATTTGTCCTCTGTCAACTACTAGGACACCTGATATATACAACATAAAGGAGTGGCAACTTCATTTGCACAGTTTCAGAGGGTTCAGTCCATGGTCGGCTGCTCCAAGGCAGGAACATCATGGTGGAAGGGTATAGTGGAGCAAACCTCTTCACTTCTTTGCAGCCAAGAACCAGACCATGGGACATGAACCCCTAGAAGAAGCATCTGGGACCAGATATATTCCCTGTGGCCAAGCCTCTATGACCTATTTCTTCCAAGTAGCCCTCACCTCCTAGAACACCACTGAGCTATGAACTCATCAGTGGGTTAACCAATTGATGAACCTAGTGCTTATAGAACTCAATTAAATTTGTGGGAAACCATTAATTCAGTCCAGTTGATAATCATTTCACCAGCACAGAATCCTAGTGTGCCATTCTTTTCTTATAAAGCCATTCATCTCATTATGGCAGTCCTCACAGTCCTGAACTCATGCAAATCTATCCCCCCAAAACCCTGTCTTCGAATTCCATCTCGTTGGGAATCAGTGCATAGTACTGTTGCAATTCGGTGCATAGTGCTGTTGAAGGTAGCAGTAGTGCTAAGGTAATAGCTGAGAACTGTGTCCAAAAAGGCACAGGTGATGCTGAGGGTATAACTTTGGGGTAGAGATCTTGGAAGTGAAACCCTCAGAGAGAGCCTGGTCACGTCTCTAATACTCTTAGGGCTCAAATGTAAAATAACAGAATAGAATCACAGTATGGGCTAGTGATTACGATGATGGTTCTTCTAATGTGAATCTTGATTTAGGCCCAGCTCATTTCTTGCCTGACACAGACTTCTGTTGGTGTAGAAACCACCACTGATCAGTTGCTGTTATGGAGAAAGGCATCACATTTGAGATAACACTTGGAAGACGGAGCAACGTTTGAAGCACTTGGCAAGCAACATTTGATAAGAATGACAGAGGGTTGGGGAAGACCAGACTTGCGTGGCATTGCCTGAGCATGTTAGTACAGTGAGATACACTCATGGGCTTTCTTTGTGAAAAAAAAAAACATATTTTAAAAATATTATTCTGGAATTTAGGATAAATTTATCTAAAATACAAGTACAATAGTATAATTTGGGCATCATAGTAAGCCAAAAGTTTAAACAAGTCTCTCATGGAAAATTCAGTGGTTAGATTTCTATCAAAACTGGAAGTGGTCCTTATGATTGAGATTAATGAAGGAGCATGGATTAATAAATCTCTTTCTTCGAGTGTGTAGTCCAAAGCTGTTATCCAAAGGCAATGTTTGTTGTCCTTCAGATTTTCAGGCCAGAGGTAATATCTGCTGTCTCTCACATTTTCAGGCCAAAAAAATACTAGATATTTTCTTCTTTAAAAATGAAGTCTCCTCATTAATATTGCAAGCCACACTTTGCCCCCAAACAGCAATTTAGTGGAGAAGCAGTAAAGTGGAACCAAATCCTAAAGGCAATAATACACATATTGAATAAACAAACCCAAATCATTACCTAACTTGAATGATTTCATCTCTATATTTGATTTCTGGAGAGACAAAAATAAACAGGTTTAAGAATTGGCATACACAAACATGTATGTGCATACATATGCATTGCCTACATATATATTATTTCCAGTTGCCACAGGATTTCATGAAGTGATTGTATGCCTGTTACATATTTTATATTGTGCTCCTGAGTAACCATGTTGTGAATTTTTAAAATATTTCCTGTGATTGAGGCTTCTTTAATTATATTCTTTTGCAAAATAACATGAAATGTTGCAAAATTAAAAGGAGAATAATTTAAATGTACAAGATTGAATTACTATGTTAATAACCAGCCAATGCTTGTGAAAAATATCTATTGCATGGAATATTTGTTTTGTTACTTTTTTATTTAACACTTTTATCAAATGTATGTGTGTGTGTGTGGCATTGGAGCTTGGGGTAAAGTATTTCTAGCATTTTGATAATCCAGTCACTCAAATGAAAATAGATTTCACTTGTATGAATAAAATGACATACATTTATGTATGCCATTAGGAAATAGCCTGGTATTTGATAATGTTTGACACTTATAGATGTGCTGTGTGAATTCCTATCATTAAAATGGATTTTATGAGCTACATTTCCATGCCATGAAAGAATGTATTCCAGCATTAACACACAAAATCAGAATGCCTATCACAGCAAATCCAGTCTCACTTAAAAAAAAAAAATTGACACTACTCTTAAAATCTAAAATAAGAAAATTGATTAAAACATGATAAATATAAGCTACTCATCCTGCCTGGTCATGTCTAACAAAACACCAAAATCTCTCTCTTCAAAATCAGAAACATAACACAAAAATCTATTACACAGACACAAATTGAGTATTTCCTGTGAGGTGCTGGCCAATCTACACAGAAACTAAAACATTTAAATAATTCGAGAAGAAATCATGAATATCATTTTCACAGATAAGCTGATGGAGAATTCATAATGCGAAGATCATTTTAAATTAATAGCTCAACAATTACTTGTTGTAAGATGAATACCATCATAAAAACAACAAATACTTTCCTCCTTGACATCCTGAAGTTATACAAGGTATTTTTACTGGTATGAATATCATTTATTAGTACATGGTTGACCAGGGACTGATCTAGTTAACAACTGATATGACTGAAAATTTGGGGAAAATTACAAATTTTCAACAAGGCATGCAGGGATAAAACAGACATTTGCACTGTTATTTATGCCATTTGATCTTAATACTTGGTTACTGTGTCTCTAAATACACAGAGAGAGAAGATACTAGGGTTTGGCTCTGGCCCTCATGCAAGTAAACATCCTTTCAGTGACCTGTACCTGCTGGTTATTCCTTTTTAATGCAGTGATTTAATCAGGAATGATCTCCTGGTGATGAAAGCAGGTTTCCCCGACTGGCAGCATGCCTACAGGGATGACCAGGAAGAGAGGAGAGAGAGCTCGGCAATAGAGCAAAGTCCTTGTGAATAATGCAGAAATTTCCTCCAGGGAAATCTCACAGTTTTACACAGTTGACCCTGTGTAAAATCTTTTCTTCCCCACACACAAAAGAAGTTTACAGAATATGTATTCGAAAAGGAAAAGGTGCCCATTTTGGAAATGTGCAAAGTATATTTTTGTGTCAGATGGCAAAAGCAAGGCTATGAATAGAAATGTAGGAACAAATCTTGATAAAGCTGATGTTAGAAAGTGGACTGTAAATGGACAGTAAGAATAAAATGGAAAGGCGGGACATAGAAGGGGAGGGATGAAAGCGGTGACTGGGAGGTGGAAGGCACTAAAAAAAAAGCATCAGGCTCTATGTTGTGCATGAACCTACTCCGTAAGACGAATGTAAACTTCATGTACTGCCAACATATACTAATAAAAACAGGTCAGTCCAGAATGAAGGTAATGTCAGAAATCCAAGCAGAAAATCAGCCAGGGTTAACCCATCAACACGGGCATAAGGTATTGAGCACCCAAGTCAGAAGCGTGACACTGTATACTAGAAAGAAACAGAATGGAACAGTGAAAAACAATGGATGTCCAGATAAAACACACACACAATTCTTGCCATATGATAAGTAAATTAGTGAAAAATAAAATATGAATACCAGGGCAAGCTAAAATCATTATTGTGGGCAGTGTGTCCTATCGATGTGGTTATAATTAACTCAACCTAATTTAGTTTGGTCTTCTTTATAGCATCTTATATCATTTTATATTTATTAATATTTTTCTCCATATGGTTGAGTTATGTGTATTCCTTAAAGAGAAAACTTGATTTTTCCCCAAATATTTACAAGAAATTCGATTCATTTCTCAGCAATGAATATACATTCTTTGGTAAATTTTGTGCAAATGTTTGGTAACATAAAATTAGTAGAACTCAGGACTTCCTGTGTTGAGTAATTATTAATAACAATTTCTTTGCAGCATTTGCAGGATTTGCAGTGTTAAAGAATTATTATAACAAATGTCTTTGTGTATCTTCCTCTTGAATTTGGTAAATCACTGCTAAGTTTTAAAATGTATATTAATGAAAAATTATAACAACCTAAGCAATTGTGGCTATAATACACAAATCTAAATGTTAAAAGTTAGTCTCAGTAATTTATCTTTGAAAATGCAGGCTTCCTACAATAATAGTGTAACCATTAAAATGATTGTATGTTTTCAGAAAAGGTCCAAAGGGGAAGGGGAAGTCAGGAGGGGGCTAAGGGAAGCGAAAGAAGGGAAAGAGAAACTATGAGAAAACAAGGAAAAAATGGAAACAAAGTCTTTATAAATAGGGAGGGGTGGAGGGGGTGAAGGGAGGGCAGAGGAAGGGGAAAAAATGAGAACCAAGATACATCACATAAAGGTACAAATTCCCAATGATGAATGTGATCATAATGCACATCTAAAATGAACCAATAAAGTGAATAAAAATGAATGTATATCTCCATAAAATATATTTTTCATATTTATTTCTGTTGGCAACACACTCAGATTTTTTAAAACTTAAAAGGAGTTTACCAATACATATATGAGAACATTGACAAGACATACTTTTTTATACTTGCATCAGTCCAGAAAAACTGACTTCATTACATGATTTCATACATTTTTGCATATTTGTAGTACAGTCTCAATGCTTGTGTCCTCCCTCCAAGTCGCATGTTGAATTTCACCTCCAGTGGATGTAGTTAGATGGTGAAACCTTAGGAAACTAATGAGGTACTGAGGGTGGACCCTCGTGGATGGGACGCACACTGTCATCACAGAGCTGCCAGAGAGCTCCCCGCCTCTTCCACCAAGTGAGGAAACAGTGAGAAGGCGCCACCTGTGACCCACATCTGCCACACCTGAAACTTGGACCTCTAGGACTGGGCACCAAGCTCTGCTGTCTGTCAGCCGCCTGGGCTGTGGGATTGCATATGGCGGCCCCGATGGACTAAGATAGGGACAGACTAGTGCAGTGGACCTCAGCCTCCAGGACTGGGCCACCAAGGTTTGTTATTTAAGATTCCAGGCTATGTCATTGGACTATGGAAGAATTAAGAAATTAATTCAGTATCTCTCCTGTTTCTCTGTGGATCTATTACCAAATATCATCATAAAATAAATCCACACACACACAAATATGTGTGTGAATGTATGTGTATATTATTTATTCATCACTTTCAATCAAAATTTATTTATTTCTACAGCACAGGAAGATAATCTTTATTATGTTTTAACTGGAAACAGAGCAGAGAGCAAGCTCACAAGGTATAATTTGATTTTTGGAAACCAGGCTTCAACAACAATAATAAAAATAACGAGTCTTAACTGCACAGATATATTGGTTACTATTACAATCTCCAGGGGCACAAAAGCCAGCAGCATATGGTAACATAAAGGAGATGACTGAAAATTTTTGATGTACCCAAAACACAGAGTACTTCATTAAACTCTACCCTTTTATTTTTTTCATCTTTTTCTTGAATGGTGAACATTCACTGTTACTCACAAGCACACACGCAGCATTCCTACAAGAACATTGCCTTAATATTTTCAAGACTAACACTAAGCTTTTCTTGTCTCCAAAAATTGAATGAGTCATGATTCCAGTCTCTCTTGTAATAGTAATATGCATGATTGATTTTGTATTCAAGGTTAAAGAGCAGATTGACTTCGCTTTTGGTGGCCAGCTGTGTACCCTAATTTTTTATCTTTTATTTTCTTAATAAATTTAACTATAGTTCTAAGCCCTGAGATATTAGATAGCTTTCTAATGATTGTATACTTATAATTTGGACTTTACTGCATTCAGTTTATAATCCCTATAAGTTTTTAAAGTTATTTACAAATGGTTATAAATAAAATGATGATAAAATTTACTAATTGTATGTTTAAGACTACTAATAAGGCCTTTAACTAAGAGTTGCATATTTTATGCATTTTTCACTTGCTAGGTACAACTCTTAAAATTACATTTACAATTCTATGACCAATAAGTCCTTTTCATTTTGCTGACTTCTATGTGGACAGCCAGACTCTTATAAACAATCTCTTCTTTTCCTTCCTCAAACATAAATGCTAGTTTTCCAACTGAACAGCTGCCAAAAGGAACTTGTATTCGAACAACATGTTGATAACTGTAATACCTAACAGAGAAACATGTTCACACAGGCATTCAATGTTTGCTCCACATGGATGAGTGGATTGTAAGGCAGCTGTCTGAATCATGTACTGTTCATCTTATGGTATAAATAATTTTGCTTAACCAGGAATTTCTGGTTATCAGATTTAATTCAACCTCAAGTATAAATCCAAGAAATTAATTTTTTTAAAAAAATGCATTTACCAGTTTTCAGAAAAATTGAAAAAGTTAATCATACTTCCCACTATAACATTAGTTATAGAAAAAGAACAAAAACACTTTTCACTAAATACTATACACAACTAAGGAAGGAGAAAAAATAAAACAAAAATCCAAGAGGTGTTAGCTAATTCTTATCATTTGTCCACATTTTTCTGTGCAGCCTTTTGAGTCAAACATTTATCCCTGGTAAATTCTCTAGCTGAAAGATAGTTTTATTTTCTGAATGGATTTTCCCATCTCCTTGGGTACATAATAAGGTTAGTGAAAAGCTGGTACAAATATAAGATTATATTTTTATGTAGTGCCATATTCTCCATTTAGTTTTTGCTAATATTCAATTTTTCCTGTTTTAATGCTGCTGTATAAAATATGAGTTAATCTGCTACCATCCTAGGAGATTACCTGCTTACAATAGTCAGGTTTAGCTGATAGCTTTGAAATATACTAAACACTTGTCATCTAACATAGTAATAAGTAAGTGATACTCTTTTTGGAAAGAATACACTGACAAATTCTTAAGTTAACGGCTTTAGCCCAATATTTTTAGATGGTCACAGGACAATTGCTATGGCAAAAACGTTGACAATGCAGTTCGTGGTTCGGGTTCCATCAGATGCGGTATCCCAAAACCGTGAGCTGGCTGTGCGAGAGCCATATGCACCCCGATGGACCACTGCACACATCGCAATATACCTGTCAGCTTTCCCCAGCTTAACCAAATGTGTGAGCGACTGCTCCACTATGCTTGCAGTCCACTGGTTGATGTTGTTCTGATTGTAGTCCTCACCTCCTAAGACCCCACCCACAACTCTTTAATGATATTGTAAGCCTCATCGGCATTAAAGCCAACCTCGTCGCAGTGGTGGTGACACTCCTCATGGTGGCGACGATCTCAACCAAAATTTAAAGGAACCACAAGCTTGACTTTTATTCCCAAATTCATGGTGCTTCCTAAAAGTACTTTTCAATCTCTTAAGCAGAAGATTTTCTTTTCATCTTTTAAAAATATACATCCCTTGGCATAGATTGCTTCACTCCTGGATCTTTCCTCTCTTGCCTTGACAAAAGACCTTCGAATATACAATGTGTACTTCCATCATTTGGCAGAGGTACAGATTCTCCTGGAGATTAAACTCTCCAAAGGTGAAATGTTGGCCCCCTTTTCCCTATGCATGGGTCGTGTTGACAGATATCCCAAACTGTGTCTTACACCGGACTGCTTCTTCCTCCCTTGCACACAACGTAAATAAGTAGCATCGTTTCCCAGGGGCGTTGCCTCTGTGTGTTGTTTAACTTAGGCTTTTACCGACCCAATAGAAAATCCCTCCCTCACTAACTCTAGAATTTGCCCGGCTGCTTTTCCTCCCTTACAAACATCCTGATTCCACTCACATTTATAATTTAGAAATTACCCAGGAAACAAAGCCATAATGAGATGCATTCATTTGCTTGCGGTACACGGTTGTCTGTAGGCAAAATCCCAAGCCAAGGAAAAATCATGGTCCCTCAGATGCTCTTGGCCTCATTCCCCATGAAATTCAGCGCCAAGAGGACTGGATGATCATTGCAGGTTGGTCAGAAGATAGTCAAGCTTTGCATAAGATGCGCATAAACTGATGTGCTGTCTATGCCTTCCTGCACAAGTGCTATCATTAATGTTCGGTATTAGTCTGTGTGTGTGCATTTCCACTCTCCCTTTTCTTTAAATGCTTAATGACCAATCCTACAGGCCCCGCCCTCATGAACTCAACTTATTATAGTGTCTTCCCAAAGACTTTAATTCAAAACCCTGGAAATAGTTTCTACTCATTTAACACAACAAAATGGTGATTAAACTCCGACATGAGTATCCCCCGGGATAAATGATGTTCAAGGCATTGCATCCCATATTTCAGGTCACACACACACACACACAATTAGCTTGCCTAAGGCTAACAGCTAGGAATGAAAACATAATCAGTGTATTTTTTCCATCTCAGGTTCAACGATGCCCTCTCAGATGAGGAACAGTTGACTGAAGTTCAAACCTTGCTCTCTTAGACCATCAAACCTAATAAGCCCCACCAACATGGCACACTCCATCTCTCTTTCTCCTTCTATAAGTCGGCATTACTCCTGAGTTTCCTCTGTCCCTTTCAAACCCTCAACTAAGTTTTCCACCTTTTCTTGGTTCATTCCCTACTAAACAGTTCAGAATTTCTCTTCTTTGATCCACTACTGCACATGCACACAAAAAGTCCAAATTCTCATATATCTTTAACTTCCCTGTAAAAACCTGAGTGGACTCAAGTGAACCAGTTCATAACAAGGCTACCATGGCCCCCATCTTTACATGAAATACTTCCACAGCTAAACTGGCTTTACAAACCATCCATGAATAGGTCATGCTTTTATGTCTAATCTTCCTTAGTCCCTAGCAGAATGTTTGCATTGTCACCACATTACATTAAAAATGTTTTAATTTGGGTAGTCTTTCTGTACATCTTTTCTTTTTACCAGTGCATATTTGTAACATAGATTACCGAGTTTCACTTTGTCAGATTTTAACATGCATGTAATATATTTTAATCACTTTTACTCCCGCTCATCCCTCAACCCCATTTTATGGCTTTGGGTGTTGCGATGCATATAATATATTTTAATCACATCAGCCTCCCCTATTACTGTCTCCTATGGTCCCTTTCCCTTCACCTCATTTTCTTCCTCTTGCTTCTTGTCTAATAACACTCTTCCCTTCTATTTTCTACTTTTTTAGATTCCATATGGTAGGGAAAACATGTATTATTTGTCTTTCTGAGCTTGTCTTATTTTGCTTAACATGATCATATACAGATACATCCACTTCCCTGTAAATGACAAAATTTCATTTTCATTCTTCTTATGGCTGAATGATCTCTCTCTCTCTCTCTCTCTCTCTCTCTCTCTCTCTCTCTCTCTATGCCAGAGTAATAATAAACATTTCATGAATTGAGAACAAAGAACCTTGGTTTCTTCAGGACTTGCTCACTTTGACAGAGTATGTGCCCCTGTTTCACGAATGATAATAAAATCTACTTTGATACGAAACTGTTCAGAGTTCAAAATTTGGTCTGATCACTCAAGACTACAGTTATGCTGCCCAGTTGCATTCCAATAGAACATTTATTAAACACTTTCAAAACCAGTCATTCCTGCATCTGTAACAAAGGCAGAAGTTTTCCCCTTTATCTGAGGTAAAATTGAACAAAAAATATTGGCAATGTGTTACCAAATACTTTGACTCTTCTATCTAATAAATAATTGCAAATATAAAATTATTTCATGTATGCTATCTATTCCCTGGAAAGATACTTTTAGATAGAGATGGAATAGTGCACTAATTATGACAGTATGTGTCTTATATTCTTGTTATATATATATATAGACTAGATATTATATATTAGTATATAATATAAAGAGACATATAATTAGATATTATGTCTACATAATTAGATATAATGTATAAATATAATATAAATATATGCATTATATAGAGATAATCTAAGGATAATATGTAGAAATAGAATATATGTACACAAGTCCATAGATACAACTCTATATTAATATTATTACTATATGTTATTGTCTGCACCTAGATATATATATTATATATACACAAAACTACATATGTAATTTTGTTTCTGTTTCATGCACATACATGCATGCACAAATACAATGCCTTCATAATCTGGTTTTGAGCCCAAATAAAAGCCTTTTTACAGTGATACTACAATATTTCCTAATAAATTGCAAAATTTCCTAGTCAATTATTTTTTAATTAAGTTTATTGGTACATTTTAGGTGTACAATACAGTTACATTCATCATTGGGATCGTGTACCTTTACATGATGTATCTTGATTCCTATTATTTCCCCATTCCCCTGCTCTCCCTTCACCCCTGCACCCTTCCCTATTTATAAAGACTTTGTTTCCATTTTTTCCTTTTCTCATATTTTTTTGTTTTCCCTTCTTTCCTTTCCCCTACCCCTCCCACTTCCCCTTTCCCTTTAGACCTTTTCTTCCTATTTCACATTATCAATTATACATTTCAATCCTTATTTACACTTATCAATTATTTTTTTCCCAAGCCATCCTGATGAAGCCCAGAAAATATGAATTCAGAGAAAAGGGATTTTAATAGAAATGCCTTGGATATCCTGCAAAGATGCTTTCCGAATATTGAGGGTGTTTTTACCTAAGACAACCTCCATGTATTCCTAGTTCCTATCATGGGCACTATCTTCCAACCCACTCTTCATTTTGAGTTCTCTGAAAATTCTGCAGATGCTGGAAGGCTTCAAATCAAGTCAGCTTTCCATCCCCTGCATAAAAATTAGGAGGGTGATTTCCTGCCAAAAACTGTGGAGTACTTTAGAGAACACGGTGTTTTGTTTTGTTTTCCTTTGTTGGAGATTTTTAAATAAAATAAATAAAATCTCTCTAACCAACAGGCAGAAGGGATTAGAAAACAACACTTTATTCCTCTATGTTTCAGGAAATCTTTAATGATTTCCACTGATTGGATTCTATTATTGCTCACAGATTGAAGAGATATTAAAAACCGTGCAAGTGTCTTTTCCTGAAATCCAGCCAATACTGTCCCTGTGCTGATGCAAGATCTAGAAACAGGAAAAATTCTTCCAAAGCATCTTGGAGTAGCAAAGAGCTCAACACTGTATGGGAAATAGACACTGGTCTAAAAACTACTTCCCCTCTCTCCCTGGTCTACTGTTGATTAATATCATGTGACCTCTAACTCTTCTGTATCTCACTGTCTATGATTTTCAGCCTTCATGTGCAGTTGAAGATTTTTGCACAATTTCTTTATGCATGACTCAAGCTCCTGGGTCTTTAACTTGATTTTGTTGACACCATGTCTGTTCTCTAACCCTGGATTCTGTGGTTGGCAAGTTCTCATTCTTCTGATTCAGAATATTTTTTCGTGATGAGGATATAAAATTTTAGCAATATGATTCTCAACACTAGCAAACCTAGACAGAGTTTTAGTGTTCTAAGACATTTCAGGCTGCACAAATGAATGCTCCAAGGGGCTCCATGGGTTACACAGAGAATTAGACTTAGGAGCCTAGAGGCTTCACAAGGAGGAGTATTTTCAAGGTTTGACCAGACTTCAATGACTCAAGAATAGTACATAACCATAGGTGGCTATTTTACCCCCAGATATACTTGACATCTTCAGGAGACAGTTTTGGTTGTAATAGCTGGGAATAAATGCTCCCCATATCCACTGAATAAATGCCAACGGTGCTGCTGTGTATCCTACAATACTCAAACTCACTTGTATCTATGCAGCAGACTCAGTAATAGTGATTGAAGAAATACAGCCTAGCCGTCTTAGAAACAGGATCTCAGAAAACCTGCTACATTTAGGAATGAAGACACCAGACTCATTTATCAAAAAGAATTTGGTCCTTATTAGGGAGCTGGGCCTATATAAAGATTGTATAGATTTTGGAGGTCGGGATGTTCCATATTGCTATGTGTTTTAGCAGAACAAGGATTAGGATCTATGCTTGAGGTCCACCGTAACTCATACTGTTCTCCATATTTTGTGTTAGAGATTCTTTCCCCAATACCTGAAGGTGTTGAGCCATTTTTGTGATTTTTCCTAATGCTGGCATGAAGATGAGCATTCAGGGTGTTGGAGAAATCCCGGGAGGAAAAGAAACCAGAAGCAAGATTAGAAAGAAGATAGGGCACCTAGGGTCTGGTCTATCTGTTTCTCCCTGAGCTGGAACTGAAATTTCATCTCAGTTCTTTCAGTCAAAAGTGAGTTTTACATGGACGTGAAGTGAAATTTCAATGCATGGTTTGTCCTTGAAAATGAGCAGCCCCAGGACCAGTGGATCAACCCCAAATGAAGGACCATTATTGCTGTTTTATGTCTCTCTACAGATGTTAAATTTTGTATGATAAGATAAGGTACAGAATTACTGCTAGGCATGGTGGCAGACACCTGTCAGCCCATCACTTTACAAGATCCAGGCAGAAGGATGCCATGTTCAACCTCATTTTGGTCAACTTAGTGTAATCTTCTCAAAATAAAAAATAAACAAAGCATGAAGGATCAAGCTCAGTGCCATCCACAGCACCCCCCCCAAAAAAAAACAAAAGTAAAAACTAAAGAAAATTGTAAGCACAATCATTTAACATTGCTTTGTATGCACTCCTTAGGGTGTGCCCACTGTAAATTTGACTTTAAAAAGATTTTCCTCAAAAGGCTTATATTCAAGATTCTGTATCGGCATGTCAATCTTTTGTTTGATTTCTGCTTTATTTTTGCAATCAAATGTAAGTGATAGAGGACATTCCTGAGGCCATCTAGAGTGGTTACAGCTATATGTGAAGTGTGTCCTTATTGACATTTTCTAGAATATTAGAAAAAGACAGAATTGACAAACAATGCAGATCAAGTACACCAAATGAAAAAAGTAATGACTCAGGAATTTCTCTCAGAGATCACACAGGAACCTGGCTGTGAGCATAAATCATACATAATTCTCAGATCAGATAAATATCATACACAGAGAGTACATACACTGAGATGTTTTTATACCTCTTTTAACATGTAAATTTGTAACCTTCAAATGTTCAAATTATTTAAATTATTCACATTTAAATTATCATTTAAATTCAAATATTATTTAAATTTAAATTTTTGTTGAAATTATTCAAATTTTAAAAAGAGCATAGTCATTTTAAAAAAGATTAGGTTGGATGAGTGAAGCCCTGCTTTGTGTTCTTTTGGGTGATTTACCTGAAGTAGGTTATGTAATGATTTTGTAACAAATAATATTTTTAAAAAACAAGAGTAAAATCTTATTTGGAAGAGAAATAAAATTTAAAAATGAAAGAGGAGCACAGAAAATGTTTAAAAAGTGCCTGCTGTGAACAAGATCATTTAATTTTGTTATTTGTCTGTATATTAATTCAAATGTTGAAGACGTAGTCTAATGTGTGTATCAATGGGTAATTTCAATCTTATGATTCAAGCATATATTTTGAAAATTTGAGTTTAAAGCCATTAATCTAACATCACCCAACACTTTTATATTATCATTCCTATATTCACACATACATGCAGGACCATAATATAATAGATTATGATATAGTATAATATGGTATGACATTAGCCTTTCTTCTGAAATGAAACAATTCTTAAAATTAAGAACCAGAGATTTCACTAAATATAACGAGACTCAATCTTCATATTTGAAACTCCTAATTCTTAATTTGGCATAGGTTGTGCAATTTCTAGGTAACCCAATGCTCTTTGCTCTTGGAGACACTATTTAAAATATTGCAGAGTAA
The DNA here is from genome assembly GCF_053883595.1 of Heterocephalus glaber. Classification (NCBI taxonomy): domain Eukaryota; kingdom Metazoa; phylum Chordata; class Mammalia; order Rodentia; family Bathyergidae; genus Heterocephalus; species Heterocephalus glaber. The sequence continues at coordinate 4,811,703 of NW_028258189.1, forward strand.
AAATATCTCAATATCTATATCTCCTAGAAATTACATGGAAATGCTACCCGCAAGGCAGTGGTGTCAGGACTGGAGCTCTGGGAGGTGCTGAGGTCCTGAGGGTAGAGTCTCATGGATGGGATCCGCGTCCTCCTCACAGAAGCCTGAGAGCTCCCAGCCTTCCACCAGGTGAGGACACAGCGAGAAGGCGCCACCTGTGACCCGGGAAGCAGCCTCACCAGACACAGGCACTCCCACGCCTGGACCTTGGACCTCAGCCTCCAGGACTGAACACCAAGCTCTGCTGTCTGTCAGCTACCCAGGCTGTGGGATTGCATATGGTGGACCACAGACTAACACAGTCATGCATTATATTAACCCTTTGACAAGTACAATGGATTTAATGCTGTGTATCCCACAAGTTTCTCATGGTAATAACTTTACCCCCACGGTGATGATACCGAATGGTTCTGAAAAGCGATGCAGTCATTAAGGCGGTGCCTCATGGAAGAGATCAGTGTCCTTATGAAAGAGAACCTGGATCTTCCAGCCCCTTTTTGACATTTTATAAACAGACAACAAATCCGAGGAAGGAGGAGGAGGAAGCGGAAGAATTTCTGAATCCTTTGAGCTGTATTGGCTTGCATTTATGGTTTTGGAATAATAAATTCAAAACTTGCCATAATGTGTTTTGGCATATATTTTGAATCCTTTTAAGAAATTAAAATTATTTAAAGGTCACACTTTTCATGATAATCCAAAACTCTCTCTCTCTGTCAAATTCTCCCTCTCTCTCCCTCATCTTTCTCTGTCTTTGTCTCTATCTCTCCCTGTCTCCATCTCTCTCTCTCTCTCTCTCTCTCTCTCTCTCTCTCTGTCACACACACACACACACACACACTGGCTTTCCATGCTTTCAACAAAGCTGCACTCACATTTTCTGTCCCGTGTTGGACAACAAATATTTACATGTAAAATTCTATCCATATACCATAAAGCAAATTCTTGACTCGAGACAGATACTGTATTCTGATGTGACAGAGTTCCTCTCTCAAATAAATGTATACAAGAATGTTCAGGTCTCTGACAGTAACAGTTAGTCTGTGTGTAAACACTAGCAGAGAAACTCTGGGTGCTGTTTCTTGTTAATGCTCCACACATGCTCTTCATCCCTTACATGCATTGGACCCACACCTTCAGGGTTTCAAGGCAGGGCATATTGTCTGTCATTTGTCACAGAACATTACCCAGAACTCATCCTCTTTTAATGAGCGAAAACCTGAAGGAGCTAAGGAGCTATTTCCACTCAGAAAAAATACTAATCTAGCTTTTATATACTGTGTGTCATCTCAGCTCAAAAAAAAAAAAATGCTAGTGTTAAATAATCCTGCCTGGGATCACTACAAAATTTGAAAAACAAAACCAAAAACCTGGATCCTGGCAAACCTGTTTTTTTTTTTTTTTTAAATTTTTACTCTGTTGTGATCTATCATATGATAGTGTTTATAAAATCTTGAAATCAATACATGATCAAGTCAAGTTAAGGACACAAATTGACCAATGTAATGGAAAATAAATGGGAAAATGATAAATCATTTTCTTTGTGTCAGATAGATAACAATAACTTTGCTGATACCATCAGTATCGAACTGTTAATAGTTTAACCCGAGCTCTCTTATAAGATTGACATTCTTTAGTAACATTGAAATGCTGACCCTTTTAATAGGAATCCTTTTTGATGGTCAAACCCAGCCCCTCCGTCTTTCTGTGTATACTTTGTGCTAAATTTTTGACTTCTGTATTGAATCTTCTCAGATGATAGCTATACTTCTTAAGTTAATATTAAAAACTTTATTTTCCTTAATGAAGCTTGATAAAATAAATGAACAATCAAACTAATGAAAATGGAATATTCTGTAGAATTCCCTTACACTGTCATATTTTGACCATCAGAGTATTTTTCTTTATTTTTTATTGTTAAACCATAAGATTGCAATTTTTTTCCATCATATACAACCATGCCCTGGATGTTGACATTTCACTTAAAGCCAGACCCCATATAGATGAGGGGTCCTTTATGATTAAAGCTCTTTGTGATATTATAGCCCTCTTTTTTACACTTTACTAAATTCTTTTATTGGTACATTGTAAGTATATAACACAATTACATTTCCCATTGGGAATTATATCTTTACATAATGCATCTTGATTCTTATTTTTTCCTCATTCCTAGCCCTCCCTTCACCCTCTCCACTCTTCCCTGTTTACAAAGACTTTATTTCCAATTTTTCTATTTCTCATCATTTTTCCTTTCCCTTCTTTCCTTTCCCCTGACCCACCCACTACGCCTACCCCTTTGGACTTTTTCTTCCTATTTCACATTATCGATTATTCATCCTAATCATTGGTACATTTTAGGTATACAATATAATGACATTCATCATTGGAAATTTGCACCTTTACATAGTCTCTCTTGGTTCTCACTTTTCACCCTTGCCCAGCCCTCCCTTCAACCCCTCCAGTCCTCATTATTTACAAAGATTTTGTTCCTATTTTTCCATTTTCTCATATTAATCCCATTCCCTTCTATTCTTTCCCCTAGCCCTCCCACTTCCTTCCCCTTTGCCCCTTTTCTTCCTATTTCACATTACCTATTATACATTTTAGTCCTTATTTACACTTTCAGTTTCTCACACCAGAGAAACTATTTGGAATTTATTCATGTGTGTCCTATTTATTTCACTTAAGAGTATTGGCTCAATGTGCATCCACTTAGCTATGAATGTCTCTAATTTCTCATTTTTTATGGCTGAGGAGTACTCCATTTTTTTAAAAAACCCACATTTTCTTTATCCAGTCTCCAGTTGATGGGCATTTGGGCTGTTTCCAAGTTTTAGCTATCACAAACGGTGCTGCTATGAACCTGGGCACACATATATCACTGTGGTATGACTCTTTTAATTCTTTGGGGAAGATCCCCAGCAGTGGAATAGCAGGATCAAATGGGACTTCCAGTCCTAGTTCTTTGAGGTATCTCCATACTGATTTCCACAGTGGTTGCACCAGTCTACACTCCCACCAGCAGTGGAGCAGGGTTCCTCTTTCCCCACAGCCCCGCCAGCATTTGTTATCGGTTCATTTCATGATAGCAGCCATTCTTTCTGGAGTAAGGTAGAATCTCAGCATTGTTTTCATTTGCATCTCTCGAATGACCAGTGATGTTGAACATTTTTTCATGTATTTATTTGCTATTTCTATTTTTTTGTCTGAGAAATGTCTGTTTATTTCAGATGCCCATTTTTGGATTGGGTCTTTCAATTTGGGAGGTCTGATCTTTTGAAGTTCTTTATAGACTTGAGGTAGCAGATCTTTGTCTGAGGAAGAGCAGGTGAAGATTTTTTCCCACATTGTGGGTTGTCTCTTCACACTGCTGGTGGTTTCTCTTGCTGTGCAGAAGCCTTTCAATAAGAAGAGATCGCACTTGTTGACTGTGCTAGTTCACAGGCAACTGAAGTTTTGTTCATAAAATCTTTTCCTACACCAATGTCTTCAAGGGTTCTACCTAACCTCTGTTCCAACTGGTTTAGAGTTTCTATTTTAATATTTAGATCTTTAATCCATTTTGATTTTAGTTTAGTGCATGGTGAGAGATATAGGTCTAGTTTTAATCTTTGGCAAGTTGAAGCCCAATTTTTCCAGCACCATTTATTAAAGAGGCTATCTTTCCTCAGTGAGGGTGTTTGGCTCCTTTATCGAAGATGAGATGGCTGAGTGTGTCTGGAGATGTTTCTGCATCTTCTAATCTGTTCCACTGGTCCTCAGGTCTGTTTCTTTGCCAGTACCATGCTGTTTTTATCACAGTAGCTCTGTAGTATAGTTGCAGGTTGGGGATTGTGATACCCCCTGCCATGTCTCTGTTACCTAGAATTGCTTTTGCTATTCTGGGTCTCTTCTTGTTCCAAATAAATTTTTGGATTGTTTTCTCAAGGTCCATGAAGTATGCTGCTGGGATCTCAATTGGAATTGCATTAAATCTCTATAACAGTTTTGGAAGTATGGCCATTTTCACTATATTAATCCTTCCTACCCAGGAGCAGGGGATGTCTGTCCATTTTCTGATATCATCTTCAATCTCTCTTTTCAGAGTGTCATAGATTTTCAGAGAAGAGGTCTTTGATTTCTTTGGTTAGATTGATTCCTAGGTATTTCGGTTTTTTGGATCCTATTGTGAAAGGAATTTATTTGCCCTATTTCTCTCTCAGTGAGTCTGTCATTCATGTAGAGGAAAGCTATTGATTTTTGTGTGTTGACCTTGTAACCAGCTACTTGACTGAATTTGGTTATTAAGTCTAGAAGACTTCTGGTGGAGTTCTTGGGGTCTTCTATATAGAGTATCATGTCATCTGCAAATAGTGACAATTAGACTTCTTCATTACCTATCTTTATTCCTTTTATTTCTTTCTCTTGTCTAATTGCTGTGGCTAATATTTCCAGAACTATATTGAACAAGAGTGGTGATAGTGGACATCCTTGTCTTGTTCCTGATTTTAGTGTGAAGGATTTCAGTTTTTGACCATTTAGTATGATATTGGCTGTTGGGTTTTCATAGATGGCTTCTATCAGTTTGAGGTAGAGATAATCTATTCCAATTTTTTGTAGGGTTTTTATCATAAATGCATGTTGGATTTTGTCAAATGCTTTTTCTGTGTCTATGGAGATAATCATATGGTTTCTGTCCTTGGCTCTATTGATATAGTGTATTACATTGATCAATTTGTGTATATTTAACTATCCCTGCATCCCTGGGATGAATCCCACTTGATCAGGGTGAATGATCTCCTTGATGATCTTCTGCATTCTATTTGCCATTATCTTACTAAGGATTTTTGCATCTATGTTCATTAGTGAGATTGGCCTATAGTTCTCCTTTTCAGTTGGATCATTCTTTGCTTTGGGGATCAAGGTGATGCTTGCTTCCAGGAATGAATTTGGGAGTATTGCTTCCCTTTCAATTTCACTTAAGAGTTTAAACAGTAGTGGCAGCAGTTCCTCTCTAAATGTCTTGTAGAATTCAGCAGTGAACCCATCAGGGCCCGTGCCTTTCTTAGCTGATAAGTTTTTAATTACATTTTCAATTTCATTGGTTGATATTGGGTTTAGAATTTTTAGGTCTTCTTCATTCAACTTTGGTAATTCATATGTATCTAGAAAGCTGTCCATTTCTTCTGTGTTGTCCATCTTATTGGCGTATGGGTTCTGAAAGTAGGTATTGATGATCCTCTGGATTTCTGCTGAGTCTGTTGTAATTTCACCCTTTTCATTCCTAATTGCATGGATTTGGGTCTTTTCTTTCCTTTTTCTGAAAAGGTTGGCTAAGGGTTTGTCATTTTTTTTTGATTCTTTCGAAGAACCAACTCTTGGCTTCATTGATTTTTTTGTATCATTCTCTTAGTCTCCATTGCATTGATCTCTCCTCTGATCTTTATAATTTCCTCCCTTTTATGAGCTTTGGGGTTGTCCTGTTCTTCTTTTTCTAAAAGCTTGAGGTTCAGCATCAGGTTGTTTCATTGGGCTCGTTCTGTTTTCCTAATAGGTGTATTCACTGCAATGAATTTCCCTCATAAGACTGCTTTCATTGTGTCCCATAGATTCCAATATGTTGTATTGTCATTGTCATTTAATTGGAGAAACTGTCTGATTTCTTCTTTAATTTATTCTGTGACCCATTGATTATTCAGAAGTGTGTTGTTCAATTTGCACGTGTTTATGAAATTTTTCCAGTTTCTTTTGCTGTGGATCTCCAATTTCATTGCAGTATGGTCTGATAATATACAGGGGAAAACTTCAATTCCTTTGCACTTACTTAACCATGTTCTATGCACGAGTATGTGGTCTCTTTTGGAGAATGACCCATGTGCAGCTGAGAAGAATGTGTATTCTGATTTTGTGGGGTGGAAGACTCTGTAAACATCTGTTAAGTTCATTTGTTCAAGAGTTCAATTGAGTTTTAGTATTTCATTACTTATTTTTTGTCTAGTTGATCTATTTGTGACAATGGGGTGTTGAGGTCTCCCACTACAGCCGTATGACTGCATATATGCCTTTTCATGTCCGTTAGTATTTGTTTTATATCGTTGGGTGCATTAGTGTTTGATGCATAGATATTTATGATTGTCATCTCTTCCCCTTTGATTGTTCCCTTTAAAAGGTTGTAGTGTCCTTCTTCATCTCTCTTAATCAGTGTTGGTTTGAAATGTACTTGATCTGCCAAGAGGATAGCTACTCCTGCTTTTTTTAGGGTTCTCATCGCATGGAGTATTGTTTTCCACCCTTTAACTTTCAGTCAATGAGTTTCCTTTTGAATGAAGTGTATTTCTTGTAAGCAGCATATTGTTGGACTTTGCTTCTTGACCCATTCTGCCAGTCTATTTCTTTTGATTGGTGAATTGAGACCATTAACATTGATGGTTATAATTGAAACCTATTGACTTCTCATTGCCGTCACTTTTTCTTTATGTTGGGTCCTCCCCCTTTCCATTTAATTTCTTGTCATGCCAGATGGGTTCATTCTGCTTTGCTTCCTGGGGTTGTGATCATCAATGTCCGTTCATGGGATATTGTGTAAAATTCTTTGGAGTGCTGGTTTGTTATTCACGAAGTTCCAAAGGTGCTCTTTGTCATGAAAGTATCTTACTTCTCCATCCATTTAGGAAGATAGTTTTGCAGGGTCCATCAATCTGGGTTGGAGGCTGTTTTCTTTTAGGGCTTGGAATATGTCACTCCAAGCTCTCCTTGCCTTGATGGTTTGTGTTGAGAAGTCTGCTGTGATTCTGATGGGCTTTCCTTTGTGTGTGATTTGTTTCTTTTCTCTGACTGCTTGGAGAACTTTGTTCTTCTGTTGTGTTTCTGGAATCTTTACAATTATATGCCTATGTGTAGATTTTTTTTTGATCAAGGCTATTTGGAGTCCTATATGCCTCACTTATCTGTATGTCAAACTCTTTCCCCCTGCTTGGGAAGCTTTCTGTCATTATTTCTGTGATGAAATTTTTTATGTCATCTCCACTCTCTCCTGTTTCTTCATTGACTCCAATCAGTCTTATGTTATTCTTCTTTGCATCATCTAGCAGCTGCTGGATTGATTTCTCATGTTTCCTTATAATTTTGAAGCAATTTTTCTTTTCCTGGTCACTAATTGCAATCTTATCTTCTATATCTGAAATTCTGTCCTCACATTGGCTCATTCTGCTGTGTAGACTTTCAATGGAGTTTTTCATGCCCTGGAAATCTATTTGAATCTGTTTTATGGATTCCATTTTTTTCCTATGTTGGGATTCCATTGTGTTCCTGAGCACCTCTCTAGATTTATTAATCATGCCTTGCACTAGGGGCACAATTTCTCCTGTTATCTGAGAAATTGTTTCTGATTTCATTTTTTCCAGATCCCCTTTTGTTGCCAGTTCAGTGGGTCCAGGTGGTTGAGTATCAGAGTGTTCCATCTCATTTCCCTTTGGGGTTGCTATAGGTGATCTGGAAGTCTTTTTTTGAGACTTCTTTATATGTTTTCTCATTTCACCTGGAGGGAGGGCTTTTGGCACCTGCACGGATTACCTCCTCTGAGCTGGGAGAGGTGGGACAGGGGCCGGGAGCAGCGGTAAGGATGGTGGCCCAAAAGCCCTTTCCTTTGAGCTGAGAGCAGTGAGAGGGATGGTGGCCGGGAAGCCCTTTCCTCTGGTCCAGGAGCAGTGGGATGGTGGCTCAGAAGCCCCTACCTCTGGGCCAGGAGTAGTGGAAGGGATGGTTGCCCAGAAGCCCCTTCCTCTGGGCCAGGAGTGGTGGGACAGAAGGTGGCCCAGAAGCCCTTTCTTCTGGGCTGGGAGCAGCGGGAGGTATGGTGGCTGGGAAGCCCCTTTCTCTGGACCAGGAGCAGTGGGACGGTGGCTCAGAAGCCCCTACCTCTGGGCCAGGAGCAACGGGACTCAGTACCATGGTCTGTTGATCTGGTGTCCGCTGTGTCTTTGTAGTGTGGAACCAGGTAGCTGTACAGAGGAGCAGGGGTTGGTGTCCAGTGGATTGTTGCCAGGGCACAGGTAGATTCGACATGTTCCACATGACTCAGGACCTCGGTAGGTTGTATTATAGCCTTCTTAGTTGTGCTTGAACCCACACAATAACAAAATCTCCAGACACCTCATTTCTCACTTTATCTTTAAGTGGCAAATGACAGTACAATATCGAAATTCCCCACATTTTTAGCAGGAATGGTAGAGTTCCCTGGTTCTCAAATAATATATGTCATTCATGAAGCCTTCCATAATGATTTTTGAGGGAAGAATAAACCTACATGAAGATATAAGAATAACCTTAAATGAAGATGTAGTCGAGTCAGCAGTATGAGTCTATCTACAGAGGAATATTGAAAACTTTTCTCTGTCCAACACCACGGGAGTGTGGTAAGCCAGGATTTCCACCAGTCCTGATCACATGTCTCAGAGTGCATCATGATAGATGACATCACTTGTGCTTTCCTTGGCAACATCATAAGATGCTTAAGGCAGAGAGACAGAACCCAAACCAGAACTCTTCACAGAGATATAGGCAGAGCTATCCAAGGTTCTGCGACCTCCACCACGAAGTTCACAAATCAGCATTTGTAAGGATGATTATGAATGTGAAACCATTTCTGTGGTGGAAAAGCTTCACTACATCATCTGGATTGGCTTGAGAGTTGCCTAGGGCACGAGTCAAGCACACATCTAATTAGATCTCAGTGGGTCATAGCATGGTGGAATTGAGGACTCTAACTGCTCCCTGGCCTTTTTATGATTCATCTCTCTTTGCTTGGTGTCCTTCCTGGGCACCATGAATTAAGCAGCATTCTTCCACCACACCCTTCCACCATGATGGTTCCATTGTAGAGCCAGCTGACCATGGACAGTACCCCCTGAAAACTTGAGCTGAACTGAACCTTTCTTTAAATTCTCGATGTCTGACATTGTGTCTTAATGACAGATAAGTGACTAATACAGAAAATTTGTGTCAAAATTGGGACCACCTAAGCCCTCTGAAACTCAGATTTCCCTACCATGAACACTGAATGCTGGGAACATAACAACAAGGCTCAGTGTTTACCCTGCTGGCTGTTGGAGTTGCTTTGGTCCAATTCTTTTCTGCCTTGGGATTCCTTTCATTTGAAATGAGAATGTTTACACTGTGTCATTGTACCTTGAGTTTACTTAACTTGTTCTTGATTTTTACTGAGGTTCACAACTAAGACTTTCCCTGAGTATAATAAGAGACAAGATCTTGGTTTTTGAAAAATGCTGCATCTGCTGAGATTTGTGAAAAGGGATTACTGCCTTCTTAGTTGTGCATATGATTGTAGTAACAAGCGTGGCAGAATTGTTCACTTGTCACTGTGTTTATTTGGAGATTAAGGGTGCTTTAAAGATGTGTTTAGATATTAAGTGGACAAAGGGTAGAATGTGGTCATTAAATTTCGTTTTTCTAAATGTGGTGCACACTTCTGTGTGTGTCTTGAGTGCTGCATCTGGTCCCTCCCCACTTCCTCCTTGGCACTGTTACCTGGTCTGCTCCTCAGCTATGAGGGTTTGAAGAGTTCTCCTCCCCCTGGTCCTGCAGCTGTGATGTTCTTGCCTGGGGGGGCCAGCTGACTATGGACTGAACCCACTTGAAACAGTAAGATAAACAAAACTCTCCTCCTTAGTAGTGAGTGTCAGGTATTTTTGTCCCAGTTAGGGGAAGTAGGACTAAAATACTTTTAATTTCTCAAATCCACCAATCACACTACACAGGATCTGAATCTCAAGGAGAGGAGATTGGGGAAGAATAAATCAACCAAACATCTCCTGAGAATCTTGGAAACCCTTTGTGGTAACAGGTGACTCACTCCTATGTCAGCTCACAGTATGACTAACTATAGAATTAGCTTTGTGTGTGTGTGTGTGTGTGTGTGTGTGTGTGTGTATGAAAGTTTTCATTCACCTCCATTTGATATGTGCTTATTAAATTGAGTCATTTAAATGAAAGGTTTTTTCTCAATCCACAGATTATATTGTGAATTAATTTAAGGGTCCTCCTCCAAAGACAATATATTTCCTAGCTATCAGTGATTTCCTAGGAATTCACATAATGCAGAAAACCATTTTCTTGAAAGTTGAAATTCCCTCTTTAAAAAAAATGAGTTGTTTTAGCTCTTCGTCTTCAATCCTCTTTGATTTGACAGATATCTGTCTACACCTAAGTTTCCCACCTAGATGCTAGTTTTATTTTCTTCAATGTAATAATGTATTATATAGTCAATATCACCACTTTCAGTACCTAATATGAAGCAAACACTGAATGTCATTTGTGTGGAATTCTGATGTTACCCTCTTCATATGAGAAACTTTTCTGATGATTTAGAGGCAGAAAGAAGCATCCGAGGTAAAGCACAAACTTATATCATCAGAAAGAAAATGTCTAAGTCATTCTATAAAACCGCACAGGTAGAATTTTCATCAATAATGTTTAGTGTAGAAAGGATAATTTTTTACAAGAGCCATAACCACATGAAAATTTGAAAGAATCTATTAAAAGCAAGCCTTATTTGCTAAGAAAGAAGTGTTAAAATATAAAATACAGCAGTGTGAGATTATGAAACGTGTAAATCAGAAACTTATTAAAAGATATCATTATCAATAGAGGAAAAGGTGTGGTTATGCTGTAACGTGAATTGCACATAGGATGAAATCCAGAACCTGGTTTCCTCGCACAAAATGACCACTTTTGCATATCACTCCATGAGTTAATAAAATTTAAGGTAACCATTAGAAGTATTTAACCTGTGTTTATTGGTATTAATAAGTTGATATCTAAATATCTATATTTATAGCCATAGATATATCAACATATAGAGACAGTACATAATATTATATGAAAATAAATTATGCAAGTGTATTTAAAAACAAAATTGATTTCACCATTTTTAAATTCTTATTTTCAAGATATGACATGAACATGGCTAATGTATGTAGGTAATTACTGAAAGAATTATGTTTCTTAAAGCAGAATTATGTTTCTTCCTTAAAAGATGTAGATGTTTTAAACCATAGACAAAATGTCATGTTTTAAAACATGCAAAAGTTTAGCCATTGCTCAAGGATATCACCTCTGTGGAATCTGGGCGATTATACAGTGTGATTTTACTAAAATAAAATAATTTTTATTTTCCTCCTGTGCCTATACATCAGTTGAAGGACAACAGTGAACTGCTAAAGTATGGGAGCTTCAATCTTGGAAATAACAAACATCTTGTTTATGTTGTAATTGCTTCATCGATTATTTTGTCTAATTATTTGCTGATTATTTTGTTTATTACTCAGAAGACTAATGAATACTTTCTTCATGTCAAAGTCTAATTGGTCCCATTATTTTAAAAAACCATGTATTTCAACATTTTATCAGCCTTAATTAAGCTTAATAGAATAAATTCATGCAACAAGCTTGCATCTCTCTGGACTTGGAAATGACACAGAATTTTAAAATATGACACATAAAGTGCTCACATTGGGTGTGCACTGCCATCAGCAATTCCTTGGTGGCATTCTGGTGAAATTTAAAATGTTACAAAATAAAAAATACAAGAGACATCAAGCATTTCTCATACTTGTTTGAAAATTGATGGCTCTGGTTTCATACACTAATGTCAGCATTTGTTTGCCTGGACTGCTTAATTCTCTGAATGTTTAAGAAAATTCCACTAAATATGGGAATGTGCAAAGACAGAATCAAGAATCCTGAGGTACCCATCACAGTAGTACTGATGTTCCTTTATGAGGCATGATTTATTTGTTTTCTGCTGTTGCCTACTGTAGTCCAAGTCTATCAGCCAGGAGGAAGCTGAGACATGGCCCCTTTCCAAAGACCATGAGTCTGGAGATATCTTAGTCTTACCTGGTTACAGGTAAGGTCAGGCACACCTAGAAGATCCAGAGAGAAAATTCAGTCACTTGAGGCAGGTAAACTCAGTCTGGAAGGAGAGAAAGCGAAGTCACACCTGGGTGTGGATGCACTGTCTCCCTAAGCATGGCTGCACCAGATCTGAAAACATGGCTCCTTCATCCTTCCACTGATAGATTGCACATCTACTGATGTACTGCCGAATTTGGCCATTTTTACATGAAAAATTGTGTAAGGGATACATTTCCTAACACAATACGACCATGTTTGGAAAGATGCAAATGAAAGAGCAACACTTCTAGGGAAAGGTTTCCCAGATTCAGGTAGGGAATGCTCCTTTCTTGTATGCACATTTGGAGGAGCTGCTGTCAGTATGAACTCCACCAGGGCTATAGCAGAGAGTCGTAATCAACTAGGAGGAATTTAGAATAAAGAATAAAGGATATGCTAGGAAGTCAATAATGAGAGAGTACAACTGCAGAGTTGAGAATCCCAGAAACTTCATTTCAACCAGGTATACCTTTCCTGAGTACATTCTTCATTTAAAAACACCAGACTAATTGTGGCAATACATGCATTCCCATGTTCATAGCAGCATGATTCACACATAGCTAAGCCATGGAAAAGGCTAGCTAACCATCACCTGATGACTGGATAAAGAAAATGTCACACATATGCACAATGCATAAATACAAACCACTATGCAGCCACAAAGAAAAATAAGATCACATCAATTCCAGAGAAATGGATGGAAATTGAGACCATAACCTTAAGTGAAATAAGCCAGACACAGATAAGGGTTGCATGGTTTACCTTATATGAAAAACCCAAACTATGAACAAGTTAAATAGTAAAACAAAGGAGAGGAAAAGGGTCAGCAGGAAGGGGAAAAGGAAAGAAAAAAAGATGGGAAACAAATGGATGAAAAAAATCAAGAAAATATATGTATCCCCCAAAATAAATGCAACTATTAAATATTGCACACCTACACTCATAAAAAAAAATATCGTCTCATCCAAGACTGACGACAGAAAATCCAACAGGAGACGACAATGCAAATATTGAGGACATGAGTCTTGTAACTTAGACCTCAGGGGCATAGTTCCCTACAGGGTCTCTCAAAATGGTGCAGTGCTGCGAATTTCCATCAAAAACCCAAGAAAAGAACATCAGGATTACAAGCACAGTCCCCATAGAGAAAGTGGAGAAGGGCAGGTATCAGAAAGGATTCTGGCTTCAATACTCATTATTCAGGTGTCCCTCAGTACCGAAGACAGCTTTGTGATATATATTGTTCATTTACATCAAGCGAATGAATCCATCAACACTATCTTTGGATATAAAAGGGGATTTTGAATAAATACAGGTGTTGAATTCAGAGAAGTAGCCTGAAATTGCCTTGAGAAAAATGACCCTCCGATTTTGCCATGAAACCCTCCCCAGTCAAATCGACAGTGATGCGATTTTATTACTTTCCATCTCCTCTAATTACCTAGCATCACTGCTAAAATATTGCATTTTGATTGCTTGAAGAACTTTCTTTAAAGTGTTTACAGCTAATGTAGAATTAATATTGACTTGTTCTTTGCTAAATTGTGCTACGAGACAGCATTATAATTGCAGGATCCAAACAAAATGTTTTTTAAAATGAATTTTTCCTTTCATGATGTTTTAAGGACTCTATAGCTTTTTTTTTCTTTGCAGAACAGAACACTGTTGCTATGCAAGACTTTTCACTAAAAATACAGAATAGAACCTATGCAATAGAGTTGATGACAAAATACATTCAGTGAATCCAGTGGGGAAAAAGAAATAGTATGAGAGAAAATCACTCCAGCAAACTAATCTCTGCGGTTCCAAACTAGTACATAAATTTAGGCTAATATCTTTGTATTATTTTAGTTTTTTCATCTGAAAATATTCAAAGGGGTAGAACCACTACCTTAACTAGCATACATTTCGTGGGAAAAAAATACATGTAGAGAAATGATAGTCATTATTCAACAAAAGGGAAAGGTGATCATCCTTCTCCAGGAATCCCCACCCTACTTGAGAGATTACCAGGAAAGAAATAGACAAAGGAAAATGAGGAAAAATTCAGCACGGAGCAACATGGTTGATGTGGAAGACATACAGTTACAAATGATAAGTTCATTTTCACTGTCAGGAATTGTTTCAGAAAAAGACAAATAAGGTTTGGAAACTTACCATAAAAAAACCCAGCAAGTCCTATAAATTTTACTTCCACTCATATATGAATATGTGCACACAAATACCCATCTACCTACCTACCCATCTGTACAAGTGTGTGTGCCTTATATATATGTTCAATTAGATAATCATGTGCGATTACACATTACATATGCAATTATGGTGTTAGCATACTGCCTACAATTATATATTAAAATTATATGACATATATGACACAGATGAATATTAATATGTAGATTCTATATTTATACAGTTTACTTAATTAGATGCAATGTAGATACAATTATATATAATTAATTATATATAATGCAATGTATATCTAATTAAGTGTCTTTTATATAGACACTTACATAGGCAATGATATAGATTACAAAGAGAGAGATTCAATTTATTGGGTTATAATATATGAAATTAGTTATAACTTAAAATATGGTACCTGAGACAAAATCAGCGTAAAATCAAGCTCAGAATTTAAACAATTACCTTACTGCAAAAACTCATCTTATGGAATGCAGATTTCTTAAATTTTTTAAAGCTCATGCCAAAAGAGACCTGTGTAAAAGTATATAATTTTCATTATCTGATGAAGAAAATAGGCCTCTTTCTCAGAAGAAACTTATTTTCTCTGACAGTTAATTAAATGATAAAATAATTACATATTACAAATATCAGAGTACTGATAGAGAAAATGTGCTGCAGATGAAGTGGATAGCTAAATTCAAGGCCAAACTGCATATCCCACTGGCCAGAATGAAATTCTACTTATATACAAAAGCAAGGGTTCTTTGGAATCTTGCCTAAAAACTAGCAAAATGACCCCAAATTCATGATTCCTTTGAGTAATTGAGGGCAGCATATACTAAGTGTTGGAAGGGTGCTGTGTCACATTAGACAAGGAAGGAATGACCCTGACCCTAGCGGGGAAGGGAATGAAGACAGCAAAAGGGAAAGTCTTGAACATGTCAAGCCCAGCTCTTTTATGCTTCAGATGCTGGGACTGGCATCTTGTGAGAGATGCTCTCTCAGGTGGAAAAAGATGGTTCCTCACGACAGACATTACAGATTTCTACCTGTAAGACGATGTGTAAGGTGTTTCCCAAAAACATTCTGGAAACACTAAATATTGAGAGGCAGAGACATTCTGCTACAACCATGTGCCATTCCCAATGTGTAATGTAATTTAACCATTAAAGAGGACAGAGGAAGGTGGTACAAAAGGAAAGGGAGGGAGGAAAGAAGGAAGGAAGGAAGGGAGGGAGGGAGGCAGGGAGGCAGGGAGGCAGGGAGGGAAGGAGGGAGGGAGGAATTCAGACAAAGAGGATGTACTTTTCCCGTAGAGGAGACACGCCTAATTTCTTTCCAACTGTGCAATGCTGATATGAAATCTATGTAATTCCAAAAAATCTCAGCAACCCACTGCAAACTCTTCTCCTAAAGAAAGACTCCCCTCTATGCAGCCAGCTTCCCCACCTTGATTTCTAAGTAAGAGGAGAACACAAATTCCCCAAAAGAGGACATTATAGTGCTAGGGTATTTTTGAAATCACAACATGCAAATGTAAAGTAAGTTTTGTGCACTGGAAATATCACTGAATTGTAAATTCTCCCTGCAAAACTTCCCCGGTGACACAGCGTGTTTCTTCTTTTAAAATCTGACATTCTGTCATAAACATCATTATTTTCACCTGGCGTTTTTCCTATTTATTCATTCTGAAAGCCCTTACAACAATAATCAATAATTAGATGAATAGTTAAAAATTTCACCGGCTCTCAGCACACCCTCAGACAAGACCTCAGCATTGTTATTAAATAATAATAAAGAGAAGAGAAATGTGATAAAATAGCTTTTTCAGCCATAATGAATCTGAGGACAAACCCTGATATGATTCATTTGTAAGGATCAATCCACTTACAACATTTATTCTGAAATATATTACTGATTTCCCCCAGATGACTCATGCCCAAATACTCATTCTTTAAAGAACAGATATTAGTAAAGATTGAGTCTTTTATGCACTGTCTTTTTTTCACTATTCCTAAGGCAGAGGTTGCAATTTTTATGAAAATTATATACAGGTTCAAGACATTAAGAACAGGTTCTGTATTTTAATAATAAATTTCAATCCTACGGTCCACATAAAGAATAGCTGCTTTATTTGCTCTAGCTGAAAGATATTTGC
The DNA here is from genome assembly GCF_053883595.1 of Heterocephalus glaber. Lineage (NCBI taxonomy): Eukaryota > Metazoa > Chordata > Mammalia > Rodentia > Bathyergidae > Heterocephalus > Heterocephalus glaber. Next base: position 4,828,033 of record NW_028258189.1, read on the forward strand.
TGAGGAATTCTAATTGCTACATTTTCAGAACAGAATTTTTCAATGAAAATCTCCCTTTTTAACTGCTTCATCTCATTTCCTCTCAGATGTACCCTAAGAAAATCAAATGAAATATTCTAAGCCACTATATTTTTCCTCTTCCTAAAAAGTGTTTTCTCTTTCCACCTGTCTCTTCTTTATTACCAGGTTAACAGCATGAACTTTGCCACATAAAAGCCAAAATGCACTGATAAATCTATTCTCCCTGTGCCTTTTGCTGAGCATGCATTTAACTATATTTAATATTTGTTAACTAAGTAATTTATTAATTGATAATTATTGTGGTTCTGGGGCTGGAATCCAGGGCCTTCTGCATGCTAAAAAAGCACTACAAACCTGAGCTCTAAGCCTGACCCTTGTAATTTCAATAAAATTCTTCTGATCTACTTATGATATCATTGATGTAGCTTAAAACTTCAGCTGGAATTTTACAGGGGGTTTAAAGAAACAAGGCTGGAAGTGAATTATGTTCTAACACTTTATTTTTCTTAATGTAAATAAAGAAGAGTTTACAAGTCTATCGTTTTAAAAAATACTAACTTTGATGTAAATCAATTCCCTTAAAATGACACCACGGATAATAACCATGGTTACTAATCTGATTTTAACACACACACACACACACACACATAGGTTTTTGCTATTTGATTATAGTCTGTTCTCATCTGTACATTTAATCTTGAATAACATGTTTTAAAGTATCATTGAATTTGTACAGAATATGCATAATATTTCATATTCTTGTTATTCTCTAAACAGTATAGTACGGCAATGACTTGTATAGCATTTACCATGCATGAGATATTCAAAGTGGGCAGATGATTCAAAGTGCATCATAAGAAGAGCATTTAGTTCATGTGCAAAGGGTGTGCCATTTTGCATGATGGACTTTGGCAACCGGAGATTTCAATGTTTGTGGAAGTTCCTAGAACTAACTCTCCTGCGTGCAGAAAGGATGTTTATTGGCTTCATGATTCCCTAGCAACAGCACATCCTAGGATTTTAACCCAACTATTGTCACTGGCATGCATCAAATGGTCTGTGATGCTTCAGTTTGATTGTCAACTGGACTAGATTAAGAGACACATAGGTGATTGGTGAAGCTCACGTCCAGATATGTCTTGGGAACTGGAGCCAGGGGACTATATCTGGTCCTTTCTCTCTGGCACTGTTCCCCTGTGCCATTTACTGGCCACCATAAAATTAGTCCTTTGGTTCCATCAGGCCCTTTCACCATGATTTTCCTGCCTTGGATAACCAACCATGGACTGAATCCTCTGCAACCATGAGCCAAAATCAACCTTCATTTACACTGTACATTCTGTACATCAAGTACAGAAAAGCTAACTGATGTATAATCATATACTCATTTTTGTGTAATTTATATCAAATATAGCTATGATTTTGTTCTAACAATTTTTAAATCTAATAAACATTATCCAATTGTTTTTCAAAAAATCAGTAAAATTTATAGTTCCAGCAATACGTGAGATTTCTCCCTTTTTTCTTCTCAAAGACAATGCATTGTAAAAAAAAACAGTATCTTTCTTCCCAATATTGTGGAATAAATTCCCTAACTACATCTTTAATCTACATTTCTCTGACTTCTAGAGAACTTCAGAGCTTTAACCCTAAGCCTAACCCTATCCCTAAGGCCCAGGACCAAATCACAATGCCCAGGGGCTTGACATTTGACATGATGCCTCCCCATCCCCATGAACTTACGCTAATCCTAACTTTGAAACCCACCCTGGAACACACAGGCATTTCAATTTCAATGCTATCTATCACCCTGACCTGAACCCTAACCCTAGCCCTAACCCTACCAGAACAATAAGTCATCCTCAGGTACCGCTATTTCGGCACTATCCATGACCCTTACGAAAAGAAGAACCCTAACCCTGACAATCATACCCACCCTCCAAACGGCAGGTACATGAATTGGAACCCTAAAACTGAACCTACTTCTAAGCCTAACCCTATCCCTAAGGCCCAGGACCAAATCACATTACCCAGGGGCTTGACATTTGACATGATGCCTCCCCCTCCCCACGAACTTACGCTAATCCTAACTATGCAACCCACCCTGGAACACACAGGCATTTCAATTTCAATGCTATCTATCACCCTGACCCGAACCCTAACCCTAGCCCAACCCTGCCAGAACACATTTTCAATGTTAAGTTTGTTGATTTCTTTTGGACGTTCAATTTTCTTTTATATTGGAGAAATTTTTTGCATGATAGTGATTTTTTTCCAGGCTAGGGCACTTCTATGAATTTATTATATTATTTTTTCTAGTTTGGCATTTCTGTTATAATTTTGAACTGCTTTATTGAATCTCAGTATGGCAAGTTGTAAACAGAGCTCTTCAATCCCTCATAGTTACAGTTTTTGTGACAATAATATTTTTAGGTCTTTTTAAAAAAATACTATGATTTTGATTTTTTCTTTTTTTAGCATGTAAAGATTACATAAGCACCAGTGATGTTCTGCATCCATTTAACTTCCTTTCATTTTTCAGCTTCTTGTAGTAGCAAGCAGGGCATATTTTATAGACTTCTCCTCAAACCCGATGAGAACATCAATAACTATTCCTGGGGAATGAATATTTATGCAAATACTCAGAAACCAAAGCCAACTCTCCTTTTACCTATTGACCCGAAGAGCAGACTTCAACCTGGCTCATAAACTATGATAAGGACAGCTAATTATTCATTTCTAGTCACCTAAATTCCCTTGCTTACTCAAATATTTATCAAGAGTTTTACATTTTGTATACAACTCAATAAATGTTTAAATTGGTTCTTTCTGTTGATGGGAACTTCCTGAGATTTTTTACTAGCTTCTTGTTCATGTTGCAAACAGTGCTTGTTGCTAATTTCCCTTAATACACTCTCTTATTCTTGGCTTGGTTTTTATAGATAATTCAGTGGAAAAACTGAGTGGGGTTGGATGAATGACCGACATTTCTTTTTCCTTCTTTTTTTTTTTTCTTTTAATTTTTGCAATACTGAGGACTCAGCCCAGGGACTCACACTAAGCTACAGCCCTTGCTTCCCCCACCCTGTTTTATTAGGGTTTCACTAATTCACTAAGTTCCTCAAGACTAGGTTCAAATTTTCAATCCTTAGTCTCCCAAAGTGCTGGCATTACAGGTATGTGCCACCTGGATTAACCAGGCTTTTCTACAGGAAAATGTTACTTTTGGATTTCATCCAACTGAAAAATTCATAATTACATAAGTGGAAAGAGAAGTGTTTCTTCACACTAGAATTCTGTAGGGTTGCCTCAAATTTTGCATGTATAACTACTGCCTTTTATAGATTCAGCCACTGTTTAAATATCATCAGAATAATTCAGCCTCCAGCCTTCTGAGTTCTCCCAAACTCCCGGGGATGCATACTAAATTATGAGAGGTTTTGTTTACTTCCCATGGCTGTAATTAGGCAAAATCTAAGTCCTGTACAGCACATCTCTTCCCATGTGGAGGTAGAACATGGACACAAAGAAATGAAAATGATGTTCTCTAATAACTAACTCTAATGCTTTAATTCCCTCACAATATAGGATAGAATAGGAGTCCTAAAAAAGGATTTTGGAAATAGAGTCCTCTCTTACTTTCTGTGGGTTTTGGTTTTCAAGACATCTGCCATGTAAAATTCCACAGGTAATTAAATCCCCTACATGAAATAGTGTAGAAGCTCCACAGAATCTATATGCATTCTTCCATCTACCTCCAAGCACCTCCAGATGACTTACAATATAGTATGCAATATCAACACAACATAAAAAATTTATAGATTGCATTTTTAAGGTAATAATGAAAGGAAAAGCCATGTCCAGAACAAACACAATAGTTCCTTTGGAAGGTTTATACTCTGTGGTTGAATCTGTGGATATGAAATCCATGGATACAGAGAATAAACAACTGTGTAACCTTCTTACAAATCCCATTTTATACTAAGAGGGCAGCCGTGTGATATTTTCTTTGGCTCCTAAAATTCAACACTAAATTAACATCTCTATTAACATCATAGATGTATTAGAAAAAGAATTCTTTACTGCATAAATCTGAGCAACAATGAACACATTTGTCAGGGACCGAAAATCATCTTCATCAATAGCAAGACTGGGCTCTTTTGTTTATGAAATTCTAGAAAAGAAAATACATTTTGTAATTGAATTGCATCTACTGGGAAAGAAATTCAAGTCCTGTAAGTAAGAGTAGAAATAGCATTTTCATTATTTAAAACACAACCTGTTATAAATATAGCCTAGTAGTTTTGAAAATTGTGTAACTAGTAGCATGCACCTTACAAAGTTAAGAAAATAGTTTTAAAATAAATCTCAATATGACTTTTCTGACAAGTTTCACAACAACTGTTACATAACTTAACATTAGATTTGTTGGTATCCTGTAATTACTCAGGAGAATAAGTTATTTAGATTGAAATTTTGAGCAAGTGGAGATTATTAGGAGAGGAGGTAGCAGGATTTGGATTATGTTTGAATTGTTATGTTTGGATTGTTGTCCTACTATACTCATATACAAAATTATTTTAAATGTCACTACAACGTTTTCAAATAAAATTACCTTTATTGGTCATAAAGCTTTATATCATTAGGAACTATTTTCACATATGTCATAAAACCGTGTTTGGAGCCCGCTCTTAAATGTCACCTGTTCCTATTTCCTCTTATGCAGAGCTAAGTTCCAGAAATAATGTAGACAATAACATTGCCCAAAAAAGTTCCTATGTTGGTGTCTTTTTCTTTACTTGAATGAGATTTCTAACCAAACATTGACCTAAATGGCTCTGGTTTTTGTGTGTGTTTGTTTTAAATGAAATATATCCTATTGCTGACTTGTTAGTGTCTTTACAATTCAGTGGAACCGACTACGACAGAACTCAAAGAATAGAAAGACTTTTGGATTTTTAATCAAGAACCCTTTTTTAAATTTGCAGTTCTGTTGCTCAAATGAAAAACCAAAACTCTTCCCGCATCTGGCTGGTTTGATTTTCATATGAAAAGTACAAGCAGCAAATGAGTAACAAAGACAAGAAAGCTCATTGTAAACTGTTGCGTGTAATTAAAATACAAGTTTATGTCATCATGAGACGCTATTCATAGCGAGCACGCTCTCTCAAATAATGAAGCAGATTTCTTAAAGGGAATGCATAACGCAGGAAACAACAATAATTGGGGATCTCCTAATTACATGTGAATTGATTTTATTCAAGACTCCTATTTGTCTGTATTTTTGGTTTCTGTTGTTTTCAGTTCCCCACTGCCCAACTTGATCTGGAAATACTAAATGGAAATAAATAAATCCTATCATCTCTCCTTTCTAACCCCTGTTGAGTCCCGGCCAGCGACTCCTTTTACACAAACAAATGAAGACACAAGAGACTGAAAATATCTTTGTTGGGGGGACCAGGGGACTCCACTGGAATGGAGGGAAGCCCGGAACTGACTCAATCCCCCGGATTACCTTTCCATTAAGTTTATTGGTATATTTTAGGCATACAATACAGTTACATTCATCATTGGGATCTTGTACCTTCACATGACGTATCTGGGTTCTTACTGACAAACAACAGAGGCATAGAGTTCTGCTGAGACCAGATATAAATTTTAGGTAGTAAGGCAGTCAGGCAAGGCAAGGTGACAGTTTGGCTGAATAATTAACTTTTATCTGATTGACCCCCTTGGGTGCTTCATGGTTTTCCCCATGAGGTTCATGTCTCTCAAGCTGGCCAAACATCTTGTCTTCAAGCAGCCCCAGGTCCTCTTAATTAGCAGTCTTCTACCTCCCCTGACACCCCGAGAAAACATTGACACACTGGGGGTCCTGAGGAATGCTGCAGACCCCACTAGAACAAAAGTCAGATATTGTACAACTACAGGACAATTAAACAGCGTGCTCTTGAAGAAACAATGAATCTGTAAAGAAATTAAAAGGAAAATTAAAGACATAATTTCTTGAAACAAAGAAAAATGGAAAGAAGATAAAGTCAGAGGTGGAATTGTAAACACTACCATTGATATCGCAGGAATATTAAAGATTATTAGAGACTATTACAAACAAATATATGTAAATAAAAGTTTGGAATACCTGTAAGAGAAACCAAATTCCTGGACAAGTATTTTTTTAATTGAATATTGACAAAATATAAACACAGTTCACACCAGTAATGAGTAACAAGAATAAAGCAGGGTAAAATGTTTCCCCAAAAATGGAAAGTTTAGGATCAGATGGGCGCACTGTCGAAGTTCGCAAAACTTTCAAAGAACTAATGTCAATTCTTCTCAGACTATTTGAAAGTTTTGAAAGGAAGGAAACTTCCAAACCTATTCTATAAAGTGAGCATTGCCTTGATACTGAAACCAGAAAAAAAGCCCATAAAAAGAAAAGTACAGATCACAATCACTGAAAAACACAAATACAAAAAAAAAAAAACTGAACAATATTCTAGCACACTGAATGCAATAGTCCTTGAGAAAGATTGTGCATTAGAATCAAATAGGATTTATTGCAGGGATGTAAAGATGCTTAAACATTTATAAATCAATACACACCATACATCACAACAAAAAAGGTGAAATATTTTCCCCGAAGATATGGAATATGACAAGTATATCCACATTTATCATTCTTACTTCTTGTAATGTTGGAAGGATTAACCCATAACAATAAGAGTTAAATGTTTATGCTCTGGGAGGCTGAAGCAGGAGGATGGCAAGTTTGAGGGCAACTTGGTTAACAGGCACTCTAGGAAGAAAGGCCTTGTCTCCAAATTTTTTAAAAATGAAACAAGGGCTGGGGATGTAGCTCAGTATAAAAGCCTGGAAATTATATTCCCCTTTCCCCAGAGAAATCAAATTGTCCAACAAATGATTCTCGCCTCCATCATGCGTGTTTTCAAGCACAAGTCTTTTGTTTTAGAATTTACCGTACCTCTAAAATGACCACGATAATAATTTCTAGTTCAGCCTGAGAGTATTAAAAATCAAGAGAGGTCTTCCAAAATAATATGTAAAGAGTTCTGTGCCCCACCAAAAATTCACAATATTATTATACTTGGCAAGACACACAAACAACTTCTGAGATAAGGCAATAGATAACAATCTATGTGATTTTCACAAAAGAACTAAGATTCTCGATTCAACTAAGATTCAGATTACTGTTTTTTTCAGTTTTTATTTTTTGTCAACCCACATTTGCATTCCATAGTGATCACATCCCTGGTGGGGAGTTATACATCCACAGAACACATTGCAATTCTCTTTTTCATCCCCTTTCCTTCCCTCTCCCTCCACCTCTTGAAGCTCATCCTGAGAAAGATCCGTCACCCTGCTTCCTTTTATCTAGCTCTCATTTTGCTCTTTCTTTATATTTAGACTTTCACATATGAGAGAAATGATTCAATATCTACAAGTGTGTGTCTGATTTATTTTACTTCATATTGGTTTTTTTAGGTTAATATTTTTCCCTATTTTTGCATAGATTGCTTAACAGATGAGGCAAACCAAAGACATGCTGTGGCATATGTCAGAGAATGGCTCCTGTCTTGGTTTTTCTGGGCCTATCTGGTTACATTGTGAATCATTTACAGAAAATTTCTAAGGAAGGGGGCTAGTTAGTTACTACTAAAATATTGATCCCTCATTTCACTCATGATTTCTTCCTAGAAGATGACTATGTATCACATTTTATCCTAGCACAATATCTTCATACCATAGCTTCAGATCAAAGATGAAAGAATTTCCCAAGCAATCAAATATTTATCTTTCCCAAGATTACACAAAATAGAACATTCAAATAAGTCGTGCTTCATATTGAAATAAGACATATTTTTCATAATATGTAGTGAAATACATAATTCACTAAATAATAATTTTTGAAGGCCTAGGCAGGTTTGACAGCGGGAAAAAATGATTTCAAAAGTCTAGGAAGATTATTTTGAATCCTTTTTGTATTCCAAATCCCAAAAGTTTCTGAGTCATCAGACTGAAAATCATCCTTGAAACACCTTTTCAAGTCATATTGGGATGGGAAATGTGTATTTTGGTATAACAATGCACTCTGTATGAATGGGCACTCTCTTTGGTATGTAAATACTCTTGAAGGTTGTTCATCCACTGTCACTTAAAGAAATTTGTGATAAAAAATGGAGCTATTTAAATGGAATTATTTCACACAATTTTTGCAGATTTGTGAATGAGCTTGGTGGTAGTTTCCAGGGACAAACTATCCTTCAGAATTTTACCTCTGGGGAGACAGGAAGGAGGTACACGTCTCCCTCCTCCCCATTAAGTAAAGTTAAAAAATATACTGGTAACAGTATAAAAAGATGCTCCAAAGTATGAGAAGAAAGCAGTCCAATTTGAGTGTTTGGTTTCTGAGGAACAACGTGGCACAGAGTTTCCTTTTTTGTCTATTTTTTACAACATATGAGAGGATATGTCCTGGAGATATGAGTCACCTTAAAAAAAGGAGAAACAGCCAAAAATGATTTTAAAAGCCCTCAAAACAATACAAGTTTTATCCTTTTTTTATTCATTGTTGGTACAATTTAGGTCTACATTTTGATCATATTCATCATTGGGAATTTGTACCTTTTCATGATGTATCTTGGTTCTTATTTTTCCCCCATTCTCCTGCCCTCCCTTCAACCCCTCGACCCCTCCCTATTTACAAAGACTTTGTTTCCATTTTTTCCTTTTCTCATATTTTTTCCTTTCCCTTCTTTCCTTTCCCCTACCCCTCCCACTCCCCCTACCCCTTGCCCTGTGGACCTTTTCTTCTAAAGCCAAATCACCATCAATGTGGCAGGGTAGAAAAGAGAAAACGTGCAGACAAAAATTCTCTCTAGCCATGTGTCATGAACATGCCTCGATCCAATTTTCACCCCCGACAGGAAAATCCTGCGTGAAATCTATGCCTCAGCATCCTCCCCTTGTAACAAATCAACCCTTCCTAACAACCGGGCTTGGAATATCAGAAGATGACTAACTACTTTAGACTTCCACTCCTACCTGCTGGAACCAAAGTATAAGGGTGTGCTTGGAAGATACAGAGAATGTTTCAATTAAAAAAAAAAAAAAAAAAAAAAAAACTATTGCACTAAAAGATCCACTGTTCATAATCAGGTTTGAAACACGGAACACACTCATCCCATCCTCCTTGCCCTTTCCTGCAGCAGCTCTGGAGTCCTCTTTCCTGAGGGTCTTTCATTGTGCTGCGCTGGCAGTGTCAGTGTCACAAATCCATTCAAAATGTTGACCTTTTCTGACAATTTTAACTTTGGGGAAGAAACGGGAGTCTCACAGTGTCAGATCCAGTGAACAAGATGGATGAGGCCACAGAGTCATATTTTTATATATTTTTATATATTTTTACCTGCCTACCTTTCCAGACGGCACCTGGCCTCAGCATTCGCTGTACCTTTAATCACACTGTGTGAAACACTCAGGAGAGAGCACTCTACAGCTGCTGCAGAAAGATGCAAGGACCATGGGATGAGTGTGTTTAAAGAGAGGGGGAGGGTTTTGTGGGGGATTCATGGCAATGGATCTTTTACTCTAATCAGGGATTTTTTTAATTAAATTCTTTTATTGGTACATTGTAGGTATACAACACAATTACATTTCTCATTGGGAAGTGTACCTTTACATAATGCATCTTGGTTCTTATTTTTTCCCCATTCCTACTCCTCCCTTCACGCCCTCCACCCTTCCCTATTTACAAAGACTTTATTTCCATTTTTTCCATTTCTCATCATTTTTCCTTTCCCTTCTTTCCTTTCCCCTGCTCCACCCACTACCACTACCTCTTTGGACCTTTTCTTCCTATTTTACATTATCGATTATTCATTATAACCATTGGCACATTTTAGGTATACAATTTAATGACATTCATCATTGGAAATTTGCACCTTTACATAGTCTCTCTTGGTTCTCACTTTTCACCCTTGCCCAGCCCTCCCTTCAACCCCTCCAGTCCTCATTATTTACAAAGATTTTGTTCCTATTTTTCCATTTTCTCATATTAATCCCATTCCCTTCTATCCTTTCCCTAGCCCTCCCACTTCCTTCCCCTTTGCCCCTTTTCTTCCTATTTCACATTACCTATTATACATTTTAGTCCTTATTTACACTTTCAGTTTCTCACACCAGAGAAACTATTTGGTATTTATACATGTGTGTCCTATTTATTTCACTTAAGAGTATTGGCTCAATGTGCATCCACTTAGCTATGAATGTCTCTAATTTCTCATTTTTTATGGCTGAGGAGTACTCCATTTTTTTAAAAAACCCACATTTTCTTTATCCAGTCTCCAGTTGATGGGCATTTGGGCTGTTTCCAAGTTTTAGCTATCACAAACTGTGCTGCTATGAACATGGGCACACATATATCACTGTGGTATGATTCTTTGAATTCTTTGGGGAAGATCCCCAGCAGTGGAATAGCGGGGTCAAATGGGACTTCCAGTCCTAGTTCTTTGAGGTATCTCCATACTGATTTCCACAGTGGTTGCACCAGTCTACACTCCCACCAGCAGTGGAGCAGGGTTCCTCTTTCCCCACAGCCCCACCAGCATTTGTAATTGGTTGATTTCATGATAGCAGCCATTCTTTCTGGAGTGAGGTGGAATCTCAGTGTTGTTTTCATTTGCATCTCTCGAATGACCAGTGATGTTGAACATTTTTTCATGTATTTATTTGCTATTTCTACTTCTTTGTGTGAGAAATGTCTGTTCATTTCAGATGCCCATTTTTGGATTGGGTCTTTCAATTTGAGAGGTCTGATCTTTTTAAGTTCTTCATAGATTTGAGATAGTAGACCTTTGTCTGAGGAAGAGCAGGTGAAGATTTTTTCCCACATTGTGGGTTGCCTCTTCACACTGCTGGTGGTTTCTCTTGCTGTGCAGAAGCCTTTCAATAAGAAGAGATCCCACTTGTTGATTGTTTGTGCTAGTTCATGGGCAACTGAGGTTTTGTTCATAAAATCTTTTCCTACACCAATGTCTTCAAGGGTTCTACCTAACCTCTGTTCCAACTGGTTCAGAGTTTCTATTTTAATATTTAGATCTTTAATCCATTTTGATTTATATATGAAAATCAATCAATGTAATACACTATATCAATAGAGCCAAGGACAAAAACCATGATTATCTCCATAGACGCAGAAAAAGCATTTGACAAAATCCAACATGCATTTATCATCAAAACCCTACAAAAATTGGAATAGATGGTACCTACCTCAAACTGATAGAAGCCATCTATGAAAAACCAACAGCCAATCATACTAAATGGTCAAAAACTGAAATCTTTCAACACTAAAATCAGGAACAAGACAAGGATGTCCACTATCAACACTCTTGTTCAATATAGTTCTGGAAACATTAGCCACAGCAATTAGACAAGAGAAAGAAATAAAAGGAATAAAGATAGGTAATGAAGAAGTCCAATTGTCATTATTTGCAGATAACATGATACTCTATATAGAAGACCCAAAGAACTCCACCAAAAGTCTTCTAGACTTAATAACCAAATTCAGTCAAGTAGCTGGTTACAAGGTCAACACACAAAAAATCAATAGCTTTCCTCTACACAAATGACAGACTCACTGAGAGAGAAATAGGGCAAATAAATTCCTTTCACAATAGGATCCAAAAAACTGAAATACCTAGGAATCACCCTAACAAAAGAAATCAAAGACCTCTTCTCTGAAAACTATGGCACTCTGAAAAGAGAGATTGAAGATGATATCAGAAAATGGACAGACATCCCCTGCTCCTGGGTAGGAAGGATTAATATAGTGAAAATGGCCATACTTCCAAAACTGCTATATAGATTTAATGCAATTCCAGTTGAGATCCCAGCAGCATACGTCATGGACCTTGAGAAAACAATCCAAAAATTCATTTGGAACAAGAAGAGACCCAGAATAGCAAAAGCAATTCTAGGTAACAGAGACATGCCAGGGGGTATCACAATCCCCAACCTGCAACTATACTACAAAGCTACTGTGTTAAAAACAGGATGGTACTAGCAAGGGAACAGACCTGAGGACCAGTGGAACAGATTAGAAGATGCAGAAACATCTCCAGACACACTCAGCCATCTCATCTTCAATAAAGGAGCCAAACACCCTCACTGGAGGAAAGATAGTCTCTTTAATAGATGGTGCTGGAAAAATTGGGCTTCAACTTGCCAAAGATTAAAATTAGACCTGTATCTCTCACCATGCATAATCTAATCAGGTTTTTAAAAATTAAATATTTATTGTATAAATATCATTAAACTATTTCAATCATTCCTTGTTTGTGTGATGAATAATTTTAGTGTCAGTTGGTTGCACCACAGGGAGCCCAGACATACAGGTAAACACTCTTCTGCCTGTGTCTGTGAGCTTCTTTCTGGATGCAATCAATAGTCCCATCAAGCATGGAATGCAGCAGATTGCTCTCCTCAGCGTGGGTGGGCCTCACCAGGTATGTTGAAGGCACAGATAGTACATAAAGGTTGACTACAGGGAATTTCACACAACTGAGGGTTGGAGCTGGATCCTGGTCTCTGAAAGTTGGGCTCAGCCTGAATCTCTCTCTGCTCTTGCTCCAACTTAGCACGTGCATCTGGGGATTTCCATTCCTCCACAATGTGTGAGCCATTTCTATATAAGAAGTGTAGTGGTGTGCATGGATACATGCAAGTACACTCTGTAGGCATGTGACCTTTTAATCCTACAATCCTTGCTATATATCATAGGCAATCATTGGAATATCTATCTATCTAACTATAGATTCCATATATAAATATATATACAGATGCTATATATATGCTAGGCATAAAGGAATATACACACACCTATTTGTATTTTAGTACACACATATTTATACATGCACATATTTCATGTATCTTACATATATTTATATTTGTATATATATTTGTATTTTATTTTTTACATAAACTTTTTAATTTTATAAAAACTGAAATTTCATAACTCCTGACACCACACTGTGGAGTGAGAATTCATTATAGGGCTATTTGGAAGGCATAAACACTCATATTGTAGGAGATTTTCATTCTTTCACTCAAAAGACTCACATCTGCCATTTATGTAACACAGTAGGTACAGTTTACAGTAATGGAAACAAATAATTTTACTATAATTTTAAACCATGAAAGTGTGATATATCTTTACATGCAATCCATTTTGCATTCTTAAATGCAGTAAATTTGAATACATTTTTTAGTATAAACTATGTAGTATATTCATATTTTACAATGTGTCCAAATTTAAGTGTTGTGGGAAAATGTAGGATTTAGTTACTAATTGTAAGAAGCTTGTGAAATGAGAAAATTAAGCAATTCTCTGCGAATGTCCTCAACTCTAGGATTTAGTTACTAATTGTAAGAAACTTGTTAATTGAAAGAACTAAGTAAATGTCTCAGAGAACTTCCTCGGAGCTGCTCGCTGTAAGGATTGCAGGAAGCCTTAAAAGATGTTGTAAAAGTTCATAGGAAGTCAACATGTTTTCCTACGCTCTCTTAGTAACCATTGTCCGGGGTCAGAGCATCGCGGCCCCGTGACTCTACAGATGGAGGGAAAGATTGTGGGCTTGATTTCTGCAGAAATCGCCCTGCTTTCCTGGAACATCTGATAGAGGAGGGCTGTGATGTACTCTTAGATGTACGGCCCTGGGGAACAGAAACATGGGACGTGTAAACTTGCCTGTGGCTTTATGGGTTACTTGTTAACTTTTAAAACTAAGATAAATGTGACGATGCTGTAGTGATAAACAAAGGCCACAGACGTGCAGGAAAGTCACAGATGTTCTTCTGAGAAAACAAAGAATAATGACGTCAGAATTGCCTGTCGAAAATGTATAAAACCTGACTGCTAGACCCAATCTGGGTCGAAACAGAGAACAGTGACCTGAAGAATAAAGTGCTGCTTCATCCCCCAGCTGTCTCCTTTTCTTTCTTTAAAGGTCGGTGCTCTCTGGGGTCTCTGGTTTCCCTCTAGAGAAACCAACAAAGTGTAATATTATATTTATGATATTTATATTCTGTACATCATAAATGACATTTCATAATTTATATACATTAGGGTAATGCCTAAATAATATGCATTATTGAACAATTAATAAACATATATTCATAAATAAAACACACATTTATAAAATATACAAGTACAACAATTATAATGTCTCTCGATATTAAAATATTGTTCTAAGTGTATAATTATAACAGTGTTTATAGCCATGCATTCAAACCAATATATTCGTACATCTATATGTGATTAATAGTATTTGTCTATTTTTCTAGTCACATATACACACATGGTTTGTCAGAATACTGTATGGTAAATTTTAATGTTGCTCCCCTGACTTTTAAGGGAACAGTAATGATTTCATGAATAAAATTGAGTTCAGGTAATTTATTAAATAGACATTGACTAGACAATATTTTCATATAAATGTGATCTTGAGGTTTGTAAAAATTGCTTTGGACATATAATTTTAAAGGCTGTGGCAAATGATACATCTCTATTCATAAAAATTAAAGATAAATAAAACAGTCTGTAATTAATCCAGTTGAGTTTTATAAAACCGCCCACAATCTGCCTTTCAAGTCTTAACGAATCAGTACACTGCACTTCTTGAAGGAACTGACCTAAGAAGATGAAAGGAACTTTATAGTTTGATTTCCCAAGACAGAAAAAAAATCTGAATAGAGAAGAAGTAAATGCTGGTGCATCTTTGTCTTCTGGTCCATCTAATTTCTCTCAGACAGTGGAGAGCAGAAAATTAAGGTCTAACACTCAGGGGAAATTACATATTGAAGTTTTATGTGGTATCCATCACCCATCCACCCACTGGTGCATCCTACCATCCTTCTACCCATCCATCCATCCACCTGTCCACCCACGAATCCACCCACTCATCCATCCATCCATCCATCCATCCACCCATCCACCCATCTATTAACCCACACATCCATCCATCCACCCACCCATCCATCTACCCATCCACCCACCCACCCACCAACCCATCCATCCATCCTCCATCCATCCATCATCCATCCATTCATCTCCCATCATCCATCCAGTGCTACAGAGTCTGTTCCTCTATATTTGCAACTAAACAAGCCTGAATAAAACACACCCAAGCCCTTGTTAATACTCCTTATAATGTTGTTAATACTTCTTATAATGGCTTAAAATGTGACAAGCTATCGTCAGATGCCAAAACTGCCCTCTTCACCTTAAAGCACAATTTTAAAAATTCTTCCCTGCTCCCTTCTTGCCTCCCCTAGTCAGAACCTGTGCTTGGACTGAGGGCTGTCTCTGCAAGGATGGATGCTCTGCGGAGGTCCTAACAGCGATCAGTGATGAGCGGGTGCGTGTCAACCCAAGACGAAAAGCTACAAATTCAAGTTCAGTATGGACAGGGTCGGTCCTACGGCACCATGGCAGCTTCCCACTTGTCTTGAGTTTCTTGAAAGCTGACCAACAGATTAATGATTTAGAAGTCTTTTGTGCTATTCATTTATTGCAAAGATTCTCTTTGCCAAATCCCAAGCCTGAGCAAGAACAGTGGGGCGTGCATTTGACAGATTTTCAGTTGAAATCTTTGAGATTTTTCCCTGAAATACCAAAGTGATTTGTGCTCGGGATGGGGATTTAGCTCAGTGGTTCTGACACCTGCCTCGAAAGTGCAAGGAGCCGAGTTCGATTCCTGGTTCCCAAAATAAAAGAAAAACAAAATGATTTATGCTCCTGACTCTCCAGTAGAATGCCCAAGGGTGCTTCGAAAACCCCTGGAAAATAACACCTCTTGAATTCCTACTGTCATTGGAGAAATGCTTGGTATTTTGTTTCATTAAGAGAGAGTTATAAGACAGAATGATGTCTTTGTAGAGAAATGTTGTAATTAACGAAAGCAGTGAGAAAAGATTCATTTCTCCAGGTCTTCAGTAAATTTTGCAATGATTTCTTCCATTAATTCTATCATAATTCTCACAGTTTTACTCTTAGCTTTACTGCTGGGGTCACTAACTATCTTTGGAGCTATGGTTATGATATTTTACGTAAATAAAGTGTTGACTGAACAAAACACAATGACTAAGTTTTAAATGCACTAACAGAAGTACTATATGTTTTAGATTGAACCTTGACCCTTTTGTGTCCCTGTCTACCCGTACAGGTTTTTTCAAGTAGGATTTTCAGTTTGACTATTGAGCAAAGTTATGAACACTGAGCAGATGTTTTTCTAATTTTCCCATACAAGTAGTGGAAAGGTCCAGCTTGGAACAGTTCAACAACTGAGGTATTCACTGTATATATCACGTGTCTATCTGTCTGTCTTTCTATATCTATCTACCTTCCAATCAGGGTATTCATTTACAGGTTTTATATCATGTATTCATTTTATTCATCTGTACAAATAACTACCTGGATATCTATAATCTCTATCTACATAAATACATATCTACCTCATCCATCTCCCTACTTCCTACCATATGTACATATCCATCTATATATCTATCATCTATCTATATTACTTATCTCTTTATCTCTATTAATGAGATCATTTATCATCCATCTACCCATGAAATACATAAATCTATTGATTTAGTACCTAGGAAAAAAATCTATCTATACACCCTTGTCTATTTATCATCTATCAGTATTCTGCTTATTTCTCATTCAATATCCGTTATCTATCTGTCTATCTATCTCTATCTAATTTTAAAAAGGCAACAAACTGCATATGGTAGGAAAACCTCCTTAAGCGTAATTAAATCAGAAGATCAGAGGATTAATAGCCATGTGCTGACTTTGAATGCTAAAAGCTTTAATGGATTTTCACATGCTTTTATTTTACTAGAACAAGTGTATATTACACAATGTTCAAATGCCTTGTGGAAAGTTTGTAAATGTACATAACATATTTCAATTCATTTTTCATCCTTTTTTCTTCCCTTCCTCCTTCCAAACACAGCTCTTGTTCCATTTCCCTGTTTAAGGAATATGAACGTTAAGTACAGCAAACATGAATAAGTCTCTTTGCCATTTGCAAAAGATTCATTTCCTGTTTTCTACTACCTGGGTCATATTTCATTCTTTAGACCACTTATAAATTGGGTTTCTCATATGACAGAAACCACACACTACTGCAGCTCATGTGCCTATTTTATTTCACTTAACATTATGGTCTCCAAGTACACTGAATTTCCCTCAAATGACTAAAGTTTATTCTTCTCTATGGCAGTGCAGAATGAATCACCCTGCCTGGGGTATGCATTAATAGCAAGAAAATACCCAGTGTATGGTATTCATTTGTAGTCTAAGGTTTTCAGTTACAGCAGCAGAACACAGACTAAAGCAATTACCTACCTCCACAGAAAAGCTGAGTCCAAATGGATTTCTTTTTTCTTTTTTTTTTTTTTGCTTAAATTCTTTTATTGGTACATTTTAGGTATGCAATACATTTACATTTATCATTGGGAACTCGTACCTGTACATGATGTATCTTGGTTCTTTTATTTCCTCCATTACCTGTGTGCCCTTCACCCCTCTACTCTTCCCTATTTACATAGACTTCATTTCCATTTTTTTCTTTTCTCATAATTTTTCCTCTCCATTCTTTCCTTTCCCCATTTCCTCCCACCACCCCTACAGGAAAAGGTTCACATGGATTTCTTATGGTGCATTCTAGGGTAAGTGGGCTCTCCCACTTTTCAATTCACCCAGGAGATTTTGATTCCTCTCATTGCCTAATTTCTATCCATCAACAGATCTTGTAGAATCCACTTTCCAAATTTGTCTGAGCATACTTGAATTTTCCCCCATCTTTTTTTGTTTCTTGTACACAGGTGCAAATACATAAGGTTGTGTGCATTTACCTTTGGCAAAATAACATCTCTCACCCTGAACAACTTCTCCCCATTTATCCACAAATAAACTTGCATTCTTAAAAAAAAAAAACTTGTATTCTTATAAATTACCCAATCTCTGCTATTTTATTACACCAAACAGAAATCTCACTAAGACGTCTATATATTTTTAAATTTTAGAAATGTTCTATAGTTTGCTGTTTTTCACCATAAGAAAGCATCAAAACAATCTATCTTTTCAGATACTGTCAAAATCCAAAGCACAAATCATTACTTGAGGTACATAAAGGTCTGTATGTCATAATGAGAAAAATGCCCTTATACACTAAGACAGTCTTTCTAACCAGAGTATGAAAAGAGTAAGAAATATAATGCATTCAAGCTAGAAAGAAGAATCAATAATCTCAAAGAATTGCCAGAAAATAGTAAAAAAGAAAGATAGAGAAACAGAAAATTCTGTGTATTGACCCAAGTTTTAGAACTCAAATGCATAATGCTCACAATTTTGACAATGTACCCAGCCCAGAATATTCATGAGCAGGTTCAAAAATCCATTTATGTAATTAAGTAAGTGGCTCACAAACATCACATGATTTTCACAAAGCTGAATGGGCTGCCTTTGAAACTGGAAATTTAACCATTCCAGGAAAAAAAAGAAAAGGGCCCAGAAATCACATATATGATGAGCGTGGCCTACATCTCTGAAAATCTGGCTATAAACTCCACACACACTGGACGCAGTGCACATAAACACGGTCTCAAAGGTACTTCCAACATTTCCATGTCACCAGCCAGCGAGAAAAATGCAAAATCACTATGCAATCCAATTGTAAAGGATTCCCTTCTTTAAAAAAAAAAAAAAAAAAAAAAAAAAAATCCCTGCCTATGGCATTTCTGAGCACATAGTAATTAAATCTTTTAAAAGCAGTAAGCTCAGAACAGCTTAATAAAAATGGAAAATTGAGTAAATTAATTCAAGAAGAAAATAAATATATGGTGGTGTCGGGCTGTGATAAACTTCGTTTCATTCTAGACTTCTCTCTTGCATGCCAGCCTTTGCTCCCGGCAAGAGACGTCAAAAGACTTCCTAAATAATCACTTTAGCCCTCCTATTGCTTCTTTCCTGTTGGTCTTTATTTAGAGAACTGTTAAAAATATCTCTATTCCTCCTTTCTGTCCTCTGACTCTAGGGAAAATTAGGAAGCAGATTAATTACACTGAGAGCGCTGATACTGGTTCATATACAGCGTGTGGAGCGCCAAACTGCCTCAGAAAGCTAATTTGGGTTGAACTTTGAAATATTCAGGGCAGTTTGCAAAATCTAAGAGTTCCTGTTGGCCGCTGGCACCCCAGGTAACATTTCTGTGGAGCTCCCGCTGCTGCTTTGCCTGGTCATTAGCAGGAAAGCGAGGTAGGTCATTAGATAATGCATTCATTCTGGAACATGCAGCAAGAACTGAGGCATACAATAGTGGAGATTTATCTCCAGAAATGCGTATGTTGAGGGTGTGTAAAACACGGAGAGAACTCTTTGTCTACATTAGCAATATGAAAAGTTGGGGGATATCGTTCTACAAGAAAGAAAGGAAAAGGGGGAAGAAAGGAAGAATTGGGAGGAATGGAAAAAGAAGGAAGGAAGGAAGAAAAAAAGGAAGGAAGGAAGACAGAAGTCTAAACATTTAGGCTTAAAAACCTTTTGGAGAATACTCTTCAAAATTCTTCTTATCATAGGAACTCCATGATTTATGGCCATTTTTAAAGTGAAGGGAAAGGGAAAAATATGAGAAAGGGGAAAATGGAAACAAAGTCTCCCATGTACATCGGACTTAGCTATTTATAATATAATGATGATTCTAGACAATTTCACCATGGCTCTGAGAGCAACGTCGTCCACTAAAAGAGCAAGATGTAGAAGCAGAATGGTTTAGGATACCAAGTTACTCATGGTGGAAGTGGAAAGTTACACCTGAAAACAGTGGAAAGCTATCAGGGTTTTCTTGTGTAAGGAGGGAAAAAGTCCTTTCCTAAGACAGGAAAGGGGCCTGTGGGAGACTCTGGAATACAGCTGACCTTCTCTTTCCCCACCACCTCGGGTGGGTTGGTGTCCACCGGCCGATGTGTGGTTGCACTTGTATCTTTCCCAAATGCATACACTGATGCTTTAACCCATGATAACTCAAACTCTGACCTTGCTTTGAAATAGAGCCACTGTGTCTGTAGGAAGTTAACAGGATGAGATCACAGTGGACTAGGACAGACCCCTAATCCAATGTGACTGGAGTCATAAATATGGACACTCTTAGAAATGCCAAGATAGAGGCTGAGATTCCATTCCCTTTGCTCCAGAATTACCAGAAGACAAAGGAAATGGGTAGAAGACATAGCTACCTCGTTCCAGAAATAGAACACCACTGGCCTCAGAATTATGATTTCCAGAGCTGTGAGAAAATAAATTTGCATTGTTTAAGCTTTGGAGTTGTAAAGTTTTGCTTTGGTGGTCCTGAAAACATATGTAGCCCTGTTTTGTGGAATGGATAGAAGCCAGCCTGTCAGTCTGTCTAGCTATCTATCTATGTATCTATGTATCTATGAGTCTATCATCTATCTTTTCTATCCATGCATCTGTCTACTTCTATACTGGTATATATTAATATGAACATATATATGGTTTATTACTGTAACAAAATTACCTTAGGCTGGGTAATTTATAAAAATGGGTTTTTCTAACTGACAGTTTTAGAAAGTGACGGTCTAAACGTTCAGGCAGTAGCTGTGATGAGAGACTCATGCCAGATGTCAGGAGCAGCCTCAATGTGGAGAAAACTCATGACAAGACGAGAGAGAAGAGAGAGAGAAAGAGAGAGAGAGGAAGTAGGAGGAGGAGAGGGAGAGGGGGAATAAGAATAAGAAGAGGAGGAAAGGAGGAGAAGGAGATGAAGAAAGGAAGGAAGGAGAAAGATGAGGAGAATGAGGGGAAGAAACAGGAAGAGGGAGAGAAACATAGATTGAACTCTTTTCATCCTTTTCCACTGGGCCCCCATCATCCCAGGACCCGCTGTGGACTCACCTCCTAAGTTTTCAGGTCACCTCTGTACTCACCACCTGCCTGAGAACAAAGTGTGACTCCGTTCTGGCCACCCTCTAGCCATGCCTCTATCATCCTAGTACCTCTAGCAGCAAAGCATTTTCTTATCCGGCTGTGCAAAGTGCACAGAATCCACACGGTATCAGAGAGATATGTCAGGAAGGTATGCACCTGAAACAGCCAGCAGCACACATCTTGGTATCTTGATTTATGGATTAATTTTCATGCTGGTACTGGGGCTTGAACCCCAGACCTCTGCTCTGAGCTATGTCCCCACACTTTTCTTTTATTTTTTAATTTTGAGACAGGATTTCACTAAGTTGGCCATGCTGGGCTTTAATTTTTGATTCTCCTGACTCAGCCTCCCAGAGAGCTGGGATAACAATTATATGGGGCTCATTTGCAGCACATATTGGTTCTCGTTCTGGAAATCAAACATGGTATTCTGGTTGTCACTACGTAAAGTGACATGATTTCGAGAGGACCAGGTGAACAGCACCCTTGACACACACTCGTATCTCCAACCACTTCCCACAAGGATGGTCCACACGGCAGGAATTAGATCAGTTTCTCTATCCAGTGATGTATGCAGGCAGTAGGGAGCCTGTTGGTTTCTATCTTAATAATCCAAAAAGACTGAAAAATCACACACAAGGCAAGAGCCTGACCTGAAAACCCACCTAAGAAAAAAAAGTTCCAGAGATAAGTTTAAAATGTCTACCATAAAGACACCATCATGGAAATTGGCTCTTTTCTTTGTATTTTTAACTCAGAAAATGTGCGTTACACATCTTATTCCAGTTACTGAGATCTAACATGAATAAATAGATGTATTTCTATTTCACTTAGCTCTTTTTTTCTGCTAAGGAAATCATTCATGATTCATTTTAAGAACCAGTCGTGACTTTTTGGTGCCAAGTTGAATTCACTGTTGTTTATGCAGCAAATCGTTGGTTGGAAGGGAAACCCAGAGGTAGAGTGTTCAGCTGGAGGGTCAGCTGCTGAAATACATAGTTTTATATAGCCCTTCCCCTTGTAGACATTTTCCTGAAAGATTTATACATCATACCACAGCAATGTATGCATATCATTGTTTATAGCAGCACAACTCATAATAGCTACATCTTGGAAGTGGCCTATATGTTCATTAACAGATGAGTGGAAAAAGAAAATGTGGTCTTTACTTACAAGGGAGTACTACTCTGCCATAAAGAAGGATAAACTTGAGACATTTCTAGGGAAATGGATGCACCTTGAGATCATAATGCTAAGTGAAATAAATAGTTCTTTTGCAAAAGGGAAGGGAACAAAGACATGGAAAGAGATGGAATGGGAAGGAGTGGAAGGGAATAAAAAAGAATTAAGATGTGTAATAACACATGTGCCAACTCTCCATAAGAAGTGTAAGCATTATGTACTACAAACATATATAAGAATAATTTCTTTTTCCAAAAGCACATATCGCTAGGAGAAAGGAAGACAAAAATCCATCCCCACCTTCTACTTCCTGCCCTGGTGCTTGGCTATTTGTGCTGCATGAAGAACGCTCTTTTATATTGAGTTCTATGTGGATACATAGAACTTATACAAGTGGATAAATAATGTACCAGTACACGAGCAAAATAGAAAAGACAAGAGATTGCTCAGATCAGGGTACTCTGTGAACAGGGATCGTGGGCTAGCTTCCAAGAGACGGAATGCATAGTCAGCGGGGGGAGACAGGCGTTTGTACAGCTGTCCTAAGATATAAAAAGCAAGAGTTTAGGCGGAAAATGTAAATATGGAAAGGATGTCATTTGCTGGATCATTTAGTAACTTTACGTCTTCCGGGTGCACCTGAACTATGTCCATAATTACATCTGCAGTTGCAATCTACATGCTTTCCTTTGGCTTTCCCAAGCCCTTTGACTTTAGATAAGATGAAAAGAGGGCATATTATGCACATATTTTAAAGAAAATGGATCAGGACTCACTGGAAGAAATGAATGCACCTTGCTTGGAGAGGTTCCCTGCTATATTCTGACCACATATGAAGAAAGAGTCTTTAATTTCAGCTCTTTTGTCTCCGAAGAATTTAACCCTAGTTCAGCTGGGAAGAGTTTTAACATTTTGGTTGCCAACAAGCAGCCACTGTATGTAGGGCTAGTCAAGGCTGTGAACAGAGTGGGTAGAGGGTAAACGAGGGGGAAGCAAACTTACATGGATACTCAGAGACTGTATTGCTCCTGCTAAGAAACAAAGGCTGATCGGATTCATTTTGGGGAGCCCAATCTAATTGACTGCTCTATATGCAAAAGATTCTCTGTCTCCCTGCATAGAAAAATATGGATTTGGTCAAGCCCAACCTTATCTATGTGGACACCCATTAACCTACAGGAGAGTGGTGTCCCAGTAAACCCATCACACGTTTCAATGCATCAAACACACCAAGTCTGTGGCTATGACTGGGATCCAGAATGACCCCAGAAAGGCTGCTGCGTTCAGAGGTGAGGCTTTTGGGAGGTGATTGAAGGAAGAAGACTCTACTTTGATCAGTCAACAAGGCATTCATATATGCAAAGCTTCATGCTGTTGTGGGGTAGGGATTTATACTTAGGAAGCAAGACCAAATTGAAGGGTGTGGCTCATAGGAGTGCGATTTTGAGGTCTATTTCTGATCCCCTCTTCTTGGACTCTTCCATCCTTTTCCTTTCCTGGCTGCCATGCGGTGAGCATCTTTCTTCCACCTTGCCTATCCACCATAATTTTTCTGTGTTGCAGTCAGTTGACTACAGATGAAGCCCTGAGCCAAAATAATCCTTTCCTCCTTCAATGTATTTCTCTCAGGTATTTTGTCATAGTGATGGAAACCTGGCAATGATACCCAGTGTGCATCCTTTTTTGAAAACGAGGTGGACTCCAGAATGTTGCGACCTTTCGGCTAGCTGAGCACTGACTCACTACCACTGCCCAGTGCTGTGAGAGGGTATTGTACCTCAGACTGATGGCCCCAAAAGATGAAAATTCAAATTGGCAGTATATTGAATTTGTATTATCTTAACCACTATGTACAATAAAAGAAAATCATTATGTGAAACCAACCTTGAAATCAGAAACCGTTCTTATTTTGTTCCCTCATGATACAATTCTTCTTCCCATGGGTATTCTCTTTTGTCATATTTTAGATTTTTTAATAGATTTTTCTCAATGCATTGTATAATGGTTCCATCCAATTTTGAAAGCAATACTGATGTATTGAAATGAAATAGAATCTCACATACACGCACACACGTGCACACACATTCACAAGCTGATACAGGTAGACATTAATGTTTCCATCTAAATTTACATTTTCCCCTTCCCATTTGGGAAGAATCTATCTCCCTACTTCCTATTATCTTTCATTTTACTCTTTATTTATCATCTGAGTTTCTTTTTCCTTTCTTTCTTTTTTTTTTTTTTGGTACCAGGGATCGAACTCAGGACCTTGTGATTTCAAGGCAGGTGGTGGAAACACAGCCAAATCCCTGGCCCTTTGTCTGGGTTTCTTATATAAGAGAAAACGTGATATCTGAGCTTTTCTGTCAAAAAAGGTACATTTTCACATATGTAATTACTATCCATGACTCAAGCCATTATTGTTCTTTTGCTATATATATCATTATTATTTCCTGTTTTTTCTTCTCTTACTTTTTCTACCTAGTTTTCATAGTGCTGGTATTAACACTAACATTCACTGATATTCCCATTTTATTTATTACCATATATATACACATACACACACACACACACACACACACACACACATATATATGACATATCACCAGGAAAAAGAAAAATAGATGTACATCTTTATAAAGTTCAAATCACTAAATTGTAATTCTTATTTTTGCTCCATTTGCTAAAATCCCAAAACTGCCTTGTTAAATAATGGTGGCTGTAGCATTTTCTTCACCTTTATTCATTTAATTATAATTACTTACCAGGGATCAAACTCAGGACCTTGCACTTGCGAGGCAGGTGGAGGAATCACTGAGCTAAATCCCTGGCCCAAGCATAATTACTTTTGAAGTTTCTCATTTAACATATTTTACCTTGCCATACGAGTGGCTATATACCAATTTTCACGCTTAGGTTTTAAAACTTTATATCCTAGTTCATTTTTTCTTATTCAAAAAGAGACTAACTAAAATTCAACATTGGATATTAATTAAAGTTACAGCTTCATTTCTTTGGATAGACAACCATTAATTTTTTAAAAAATTTAATTTTATTGGTACATTTTAGGTATACAATATAATGACATTCATCATAGGAAATCTGCACCTTTACATAATCTCTCTTGGTTCTTATTTTGTCCCCATTCCACTACCCTCCCTTCAACCCCTCCACCCCTGCCTATTTGCAAAGTCTTTGTTTCCATTTTCTCATATTAATTTCATTACCTTCTTTCCTTTCCCCTCCCCCTCCCACTTCCCCTTTCCCTTTTCTTCCTATTTCACATTATCTATTATATTTTTTAGTCCTTAGTAACACTTTCAGTTTCTCACACTAGAGAAACTATTTGCTGTTTACACTTGTGTGTCCTATTTATTTCACTTAAGAGTAGTGTCTCAATGTGCATCCATTTAGCTATAAATGTCTCTAATTTCTTGTTTTTTATGGCTGAGTAGTATTCCATTTTATTTTTTTAAAACCCACATTTTCTTTATCCAGTCTCCAGTTGATAGGCAATTTGGCTGCTTCCAAGTTTTAGCTATTACAAATTGTGCTGCTATGAACATGGGTGCACATGTATCACTGTGGCATGATTCTTTTAATTCTTTGGGGAAGATACCCAGCAGGGGAATAGCTGGGTCAAATGGGACTTCCAGTCCTAGTTCTTTGAGGTATCTCCATACTGATTTCCACAGTGGTTGTACCAATCTACACTCCCACCAACAAAGAAAAAGGGTTCCTTTCATCCCACAGCCCCACTTGCATTTCTTATTTGTTGAGTTCATGATAGCAGCCATTCTTTATGGGATGAGGTGGAATCTCAGTGTTGTTTTCATCAGCATCTCTTGAATGACCAGTGATGTTCAACACTTTTTCATATGTTTATTTGCTATTTCTAATTTTTCTTCTGAGAAACATCAGTTCATTTCAGATGCCCATTTTTGAATTGTGTCTTTAAATTTGGGAGGTCTCGCTTTTTTAAGTTTTTACGTCTAGATAGTAGACCTTTGTCTGAGAAACAGCAGGTTAAAATTTTGTCCCACATTTTGAGTTACTCTTCACTCTGTTGGTGGTTTCTCTGGCTGTGCAGAAGTTTTTAGCAAGAAGAGAGCCTACTTGTTGATTGTTTGTGCTAGTTCATGGGCAACTGAGGTTTTATTCATAAAATCTTTTCCTACAACAATGTGTTCCAGAGTTCTACCTAACCTCTGTTCCAACTGGTTCAGCATTTCTGGTTTAATATTTAGATCTTTAATCCATTCTGATTTTAGTTTTGTGCATAGTAAGAGATATATGTCTAGTTTTAATCTTTGGAAAATTGAAAACTGATTTTTCCATCACTATTTATTAAAGAGGCTATCTTTCCTCCAGTGAGGGTGGTTGGCTCAGTTGTGGAAGATGAGGTGGCTGAGTGTGTCTGGAGTTGATTCAGCATCTTCTAATCTGTTCCACTGGTCCTCAGGTCTGTTTCCTTGCCAGTACCATCCTGTTTTTAACACAGTAGCTTTGTAGTATTGTTTCAAGTTGGGGGTTGTGATACCCCTTGCCATGTCTCTGTTACCTAGAATTGCTTTTGCTATTCTGGGTCTCTTCTTGTTCCAAATGAATTTTTAGATTGTTTTCTCAAGGTCCATGAAGTATGCTGCTGGGATTTCAATTGGGATTGCATTGAATCTATACAGCAGTTTTGGACATTTGGCCATTTTCACTATGTTGATCCTTCCTACCCAGGAGCAATGGATGTCTTTCCATTTTCTGATATCACCTTTAGTCTCTCTTTTCTGAGTGCTGTAGTTTTCAGAGAAGAGGTCTTTGATTTATTTTGTTGGGTTGATTCCTAGGTATTTCAGTTTCGTGGATGCTATTGTGAGAGGAATTGTTTGCCCTATTTCTCTCTCAGTGAGTCTGTCATTTGTGTAGAGGAAAGCTATTGATTTTTGTGTGTTGACCTTGTAACCAGCTACTTGACTGAATTTGCTTGTTAAGTCTAGAAGACTTTTGGTGGAGTTCTTGGGTCTTCTGTATAGAATATCATGTCATCTGAAAATAATGACAATTTGACTTCTTCATTTCCTATCTTTATTCCTTTTATTTCTTTCTCTTGTCTAATTGCTGTGGCTAATGTTTCCAAAACTATATTGAATAGGAGTGATGTTAGTGGACATCCTTGTCTTGTTCCTGATTTTAGTGTGAAGGATTTCAGTTTTTGACCATTTAGTATGATATTGGCTGTTGGTTTTTAGAGATGGCTTTTATCAGATTGAGGTAGAGACCATCTATTCCAATTTTTGTAGGGTTTTGATGATAAATGCATGTTGGATTTTGTCAAATGCTTTTTCTACATTGATTGAGATGATCATATGGTTTTTGTCCTAGGCTCTGTTGATATAGTGTATTACATTTACTGATTTCTGTGTGTTGAACCATCCCTGCATTTCTAGGTTGAATCTCACATGGTCAGGGTGTATGACCTTCTTGATGACCCTCTGTGTTCTGTTTGCCAGTACCTTGTTGAGGATTTTTGCATCTATGTTCATTAGGGAGATTGGCCTGTAGTTCTCTTTTTGGGTTGGGGACCAAGGTGATGCTTGCTTCCATGAATGAATGTGTGATTATTTCTTCCCTTTCAATTTCACTGAAAATTTTAAACAGTAGTGGCAGTAGTTCCTCTATAAATGTCTTTTAGAATTCAGTGGTGAAGCCATCAGGGTCCTGGTTTTTCTTGGTAAGTTTTTAATTACATTTTCAATTTCATTGGTTGATATTGGGTTGTTGAGAATTTTTAGGTCTTCTTCATTCAACTTTGGCAATGCATACCTATCTAGGAATCTGTCCATTTGTTCTGTGTTTTCCATCTTATTGGAGTATAGGTTCTCAAAGTAAGTATTGATCCTCTGGATTTCTGCTGCGTCCATTGTAATTTCATCCTTTTCATTCCTAATTGCATGGATTTGGAACTTTTCTTTCCTTTTTCTGATAAGTTTGGTTAAAGGTTTGTCAATTTTGTTGATTCTTTTGAAGAATCAACTCTTGGCTTCATTGATTTTTTTGTATCATTCCCTTAGTCTCCATTGCATTGATTTCTCCTCTGATCCTTATAATTCCCTCCCTTGTATGAGCTTTGGGGTTGTCCTGCTCTTCTTTTTCTAGAAGCTTGAGGTTCAGCATCAGGTTGTTTAATTGGGCTTGCTCTGTTTTCCTAATATGCATATTCACTGCTATGAATTTCCCTCATAAGACAGCTTTCACTGTGTCCCATAAATTCTGATATGTTGTATTGTCATTGTCATTTAATTGAAGGAACTGTCTGATTTCTTCTTTAACTTCCTCTGTGACCCATTGGTTATTCAGAAGTGTGTTGTTCAATTTCCATGTGCTTATAAAATTTTTCCAGTTTCTTTTACTGTTGATCTCCAATTTCATCACATTATGGTCTGATAATATACAGGGGATAACTTCAGTTCCTTTGCACTTACTTAAACATGTTCCATGAGTGAGTACATGATCTATTTTCGTGACTGACACATGTGCAGCTGAAAAGAATGTGTATCATGATTTTTTTTTAGTTTTATATTTTAAAAAATAATTTGCTTACATATCCAGGTACTCATATCCAAGTATATCTCAGACATGCATTTTTTTAAGTTAGCACAACTTCAATTTTGCATGTTCCCAATATGATAAAATGTGTTAACCACTTTTTTAAATTAAATTCTTTTATTGGTACATTTTACATATAGAACACATTTACATTTCTCATTGGGAACTTGTACTTTTACATGATGTATCTTGGTTCTTATTTTTTTCCCATTCCTAGCCCTCCCTTCACCCCCTCCACCCTTCCCTATTTACAAAGACTTTGTTTCCATTATTTTCATTTCTCATGATTTTTCCTTTCCCTTCTTTCCTTTCCCCTGTCCCTCTCACTACCCCTAGCCCTTTGGACCTTTTCTTCCTATTTTGCATTATCAATTATTCATTCTAATCATTGGTACATTTTAGGTATACAATATAATGAGATTCATCATTGGAAATTTGCACCTTTATGTAGTCTCTCTTGGTTCTTATTTTTCACCCTTTCCCTGCCCTCCCTTCAACCCCTCCATCCCTCCCTATTTACAAAGACTTTGTTTCCATTGTTTCCATTTTCTCATATTAATTCCATTCCCTTCTTTCATTTCCCCTACCCCTAACACTTCCCCTTCCCCTTTGCCCCTTTTCTTCCTATTTTACATTATCTATTATACCTTATAGTCCTTATTTACACTGATTTTGTGGGGTGAAACACTCTGTAAACATCTGTTAAGAACATTTGTTCAAGAGTTTGTTTGAGTCCCAGTATTTCATTGCTTATTTTTTGTCTAGTTGATCTGTTTGTGACAGTGGGGTGTTCAGTTTCCCCACTACTATTGTATTACTGCTTATTTGATTTTTCATTTCCATTAGTATTTGTTTTATATACTTGTGTGCACTAGTGTTTAGTGCATATATGTTTATGATTGTCATCTCTTCCTGTTGGATTGTTCCCTTTACAAGGATGTAGTGTCCTTCATTGTCTCTCTTAATCAGTGTTGATTTGAAATCCACTTGATCTGCAAAGAGGATAGCTACTCCTGCTTTTTTTCAGGTTTCTGTCACATGGAGTATTGTTTTCCATCCTTTAACTTTCAGTTTATGAGTTTCTTGTTGAATTGGGTGTGTTTCTTGAATGCAGCATATTGTTGAATATTGCTTCTTAATGAGCATTTTGCCAGTCCATTTCTTTTGATTGGTGAATTGAGACCTTTAACATTGATGTTTATAACTGATACATATTGACTTGTCATTATCATGACTTTTTTCTTTTTGTTGGATTCTCCCCCTTTGCATTTAATTTCTTGTTGTGCCCGATGGATTTATTCTTCTGGGCTTCCTGGGTTGTGATCCTCATTGTCTTTTCCTAAGATTTTGTCTAAAATTTTTTGGAGTGCTGATTTGGTATTCAAGAAATTCCTAATGTGCTCTTTGTCATGAAAGTATCTTATTTCTCCATCAATTTTGAAAGATTGTTTTGCAGGGTACATCAACCTAGGCTGGAGGCTGTTTTCCTTTAGGGCTTGAAATGCATCACTCCAAGCTCTTCTTCCCTTGAGGGTTTGTGTTGTGAAGTCTACTGTGATTCTAATGGGCTTTCCTTTGTATGTGATTTGTTTCTTTTCTCTAACTGCTTGTAAAATTTTGTTCTTCTCTTGGGTTTCTGGAATCTTAACTATTATATGCCTATATGTAGATTTTTTTGATCAAGGCTAGTTGGAGTCCTATGTGCCTCACTTATCTTTAGGTTAAGTTCTTTTCCCCTCCTTGTGAAGTTTTCTGCCATCACTTCTGTGAACAGTTTCTTTATGTCATCTGCAGTCTCTCTTGTTTCTTCATTGACTCCAATGAAACTTATGCTATTGTTCTTTCCATCGACTACCAGCTGCTGGATTGATTTCTCATGATCCCTTACAATTTTAAAGAAATTTCTTTTCCTGGTCACTAATTGCAATCTTCTATTCTATATCTGAAATTCTGTCCTCACATTGGCTCATTCTGCTGCGTAGACTTTCCATGGAGTTTTAAATCTCCTGGAAACCTGTTTGCGTCTGTTTTATGGATTCCATTTGTTTCCTATGTTGAGATTCCATCATGTTCCTCAGCTCTTCTAGTTTTTTATCTGTGTGTCCTCTCTAGATGTATTAATCATGTCTTGCACTATGGGCACAATCTCTGCTGTTATCTGAGAAATTATTTCTGATTTCATTTTTTCCAGATCCTCTTTTTTTGCCAGTTCAGGGAATCCAGGTGGTTTAGTATCAGAGTGTTCCATCTCCTTTCCCTTTGGGATTGCTGTATGTGACCTGGAAGTCTGGTTTTGAGGCTTGTTTATGTGTCTTCTCATTTCAACGGGGATTGGGGTATGGTGCTGCTGGCACCTGCAGGACTCACTTCCTCTGTGCTATGAGCAGTGCTGTGGTGGCCTGGAAGCCTCCTCATCTGTTCTTGGAGCAGTGCTATAGCCCATAGTCATTAATTTTTAATAACAATAAAATAAGAACAAAACATCTACATATTGAAAATAGTAAAAGGAATAAAAAGTTACATTTTATCATAAAGTAGAAACTATGATTTATGGATTGAGATCCTATTTTGCATATTTTGAATACAATTTCAAGTAGTTGATACCAGTTATTTCTCTTCATCTTTTTGTTAATTAAGCTTAGTTAGAGAATCATTTTTATGTTCTTTGTCCTACTTTCAATTTGTTCCAAAAATAGGGTTTGTGTGTGTGTGTTTCATTAATAGATACAAAATTATGATGACACAATTTGGAAGTGTAATTGGTTTCCTTAATTGGGCTACTGGAAACCAAGAGGGAATTGAGTCAAATATTTCTGTCTTGCCTCAGGAAGAGAGTTTTATCTACTGGAAATTTGCGGAATAGAAATTACCAAATGCTTTCAAAGTTGTAGTCCAGAAAGATGACCAGTTCCAATGAAATACTTCCATGAAACTGGGCTTTTATTTTTGCACTGGGGATCGAACTTGGGACCTTGTGCTTGCAAGCCAAACAGTGGAACCACTGAGCTAAATCCCAGCCCTTGCAGTTGCTCTTTACAGAGACATTACTGGCTTCAGTTTCTTTATATGAATATTTTTTAAAAAAGAACTAGCTTGCTCTCAGGAAATACATTATCTTGCTCCCCTTCAAAACCATGATATCAATCTTTTTATTGTGAAATTTGTGTAACATCATATGCTAAAGAATGGCATGAATCATCATCATCATCACAATAGCTGTGAAAGTAGTTAAACACATCCTTCAGCTGTCTCAGTTTAAACAATTTCTTGGCTTTATGTATTTAATTTTTAAGGGAGCACTTATCAAGTGCTCCCCAAATACACTTGCTTTATTTTGTTTCATGGCTGAATTCCTCAGCTACCATAACAACTGTTTTTGGTTACTCCATTGGAATAAGAACTGAGTTAAATATTTTGATATATATCCATCCTCACAACCCTCTTTGTCATATGCAGAAATTGATTTCATCACCATGAAATGAACTGAACAAAGACAAATATTTTTTACAATAATGACTTCTGAGTTACTGCTTCATGCTTCTTTCAAAAATTTTAATCTTTTCAAATCAATAAAACCATCTTTTCACACTTGTGTCTCATTTCCTTAATACTGAATATAAAAATTAACAAGAACAGCCTTTAATCACAAAAATGATCTGAGTTGAAATGAATCTCAATATTTCTAATGCTCTGGTGCCTGCAGCCACAGGAAATCCAGGTATCAAAATTGACTCCAGAAAAGAGAACCTAACAGACTGGTACCGATGGAAGAAACTGAGAACGTTACCAGAAAACTGTCATTCCCTACAATGCAAAGCTTAGCTGGTGTCACAGGTCAAAAAAAAAACAACAACAATGACAAAAAAACCCTTCATGAACAAGGGAGACCTCACATTACCAGTATTGGTGAAATGAAGCATCTTTTGTGTGGTTTCTGGTTTCAGAAAGATAGCATGAATCTCTTGTGGCATAATCAATGTAACATGAATTCCTGTTAAAGATCATATGAAAAAACGTCACCAGGGAAGTGCAGTGTATCAGTGCAACAGACCAGAGAAAAATGCGATTTGACTTAGGGTCAAATCGGCCCTAGTACAAGTTGGTGTCATTGAGTCCCAGGCTCAGTGAATTATGGGCAAAGCCATTTTCTGTGACTATCAACTAAAAACAGAACAAAAAGTCTCAGTAGAAAACTCTTAAGTTATTATTTTTGTTTGTTTTTAATTTTCTATCATTACCTGCGCACTTTAGGCTAATTACTGGTAAACAGCTGTTTATTCAATGGGACTGCTCAAGCTTACTTTGTTACTCCATTTCTCCTTTGCTCTCTCTCAGGAGCAGTTGCAAAAGGTCATCTTCCTTAAAGTCAACCATATATATGGCAGGACACAGTGCAGAATGGACAATTATTTGGTCAGTCTGAATTGTCAGTGTTAGTTTTGAAATTAAGCACCTGTTGGGGTAGTCAAAATCCAGACTCTTTTCTGTTGAGATGTGCCAGATGGAATCACACAGCTAATGAAATTTCTCATTTTGCTTTCCACCTTTGGATGCTTCCTGTTTAATTCTGAATGTGACCTTAAACACTTCCAAAATATCCTTGTGTTAATTTTACTGATTTCTTCACCAAATGATAAGAGGATTTAAAACTTTTATAGGTGTTTCATCCTGTTAAGAAGTTGTAAAGTACATATAGTTTGTGTTCTCTCTAGTGTGGTTTCCTTGAATTATTGTCTCCAACTTAGCAGAGGGCTTTGGGGGCTTTTCCTTCTTTGAGTAGTAATTTGTCATGTTTGAGCATCCTGTTCTCTTGAAGCCATACTTTAAAAAAATAAAACTCTGCCATAAGTTTTATCTTAGGAGTCTGTTAATATCCCAGGCTTTCCTTTTCCTCCTTCTGGTTTCTCAGTGTTACAGGGTGAGAGGGAGAAATGTTAGCTATGTTTACTTTATTCTTGGAAATGGACACTCCCATAGGATTTCACATATGAGGAGCCCATTTCACCACTGTGTCATTAAAGCTAGATAGTCTGGGAGAATATGATCTAAATAAAAACATTAGAAGGCTTATGTTGAATTTGAGAGGTTGATGCTGGCTCGATAGCCTACTCCTCTGTTACTTACACATAAGGCTTGTCACAGAATCAGAGAGTATTTGAATATTTTGTCCAGATTGGTGAAGAAAGTGACTCATACAGCAATTGAATAACTAATGAAATATAAGAAACATCCTGGAGAAATGGTTAATGGAGCATTAAAAATCTGTCTGTAAAAATATGTACTTAAGATCGCTTCCTGACACCCCCTTCTCCTTTCTTTTTTTTGGGGGGGGGGGGGGATGGAACTCAGGTCTTTGTGCTTGCACAGCAGGCAGCGAAACCACTGAGCTAAATCCCCGGCCCAGCCCCTTCTCCCTTCTTAAAGATAAGATTTTTTAACCATTTTTTTCATTTTTCTGGGTAATTGCATGTGAATTTATGCATATGCCAACAAAAAAAGTCAAGGCCTCAACCGGTTGTTTACTCAAAGTTCCTGGACAGATAATCCAAAACAGCTGTTTACCTTGAAATACACTATGGCTGTTTAGATAAAGTGAACATCCTTTTTCGTAAAGGATAAAGGAGCGTGTTGAGAATTAGCAAGGTAGTAATGGAGTTAAGCAGCTTTACAGCAGCTCTGCTTGACAGTTTGTGCTAGATGTAGCAGTTTAGAGATCAAAGTCCAGATGTGAGGATTTCAGAAAACAAGAAATTGACACCAAAGAGCTTTCAGTAGTGTTACTTGAAAGGCACTTTGGTGAAAATTGTAGGAAAATGCTTCGGTATTTGCCCTTTCAAAGACTATGTGCCATTTTCAAACAGTTCTTGATATTTTTAATGCATTTAACTCAGTCATACATTTGTCACTTTTTACTGTTCTTGAAGACCAAACTATAAATACATCACCAGAGATAATTTTGGGTTGGGCTCTCAACTTCACTGGACAAAAACATTCAGAGCTTGTAGCCAACAGTTTGATCTGAACTTGTAGGCAAATTGTGTAGTAAGTGAGAAAGTCTATTGTTTTTACCGTCAGTGCAAACTAGGTTGGTACTAATTTTTTTAAAGGCAAATAGGATCGAATAACTGTGAGAAAAGCTTTAAAGTGGTCTGTCCCATATGCAGCACTGATACAGCTCATGAGCACGGGGCCAAATCCTGCGTCCTATGCTTCAAGTCTGTTTGAACATGCTTTCTGAGTGACAAGATCCACAATCTCAGCCTTTACATCGTAACTTTGTGTCATACTTGTTTTGCTTGTAGTTAAGGATAAACTTTGATTATTTTTTTTGCCTAAATAGTGTATCTGAACAGAGTATTCATCTTACTTTGTGGTTGGTTATATCACCACCTGCTATATATTGACCTGCACAATAACATAGAGTTGTGTACATATAGTGGACTTTGGATATCTGGAATTCCCAAGTGCAATTACCGTGAGGATAAAGGTTCCATATAAGGTTCTGCAAGCCTATAAGGGAATAATAAGTAGCACACAGGACATGTGAAATGAAATGGAGAGGGTTTACTGTGCATAAGCCAGGCTTGGGGAGCTAACACTAGTGCTGGAAAGATGAAGTGCTATGGGCTGAGGGCTTAGTAGTCATAAACGGAAGGTAGGCAGGAGATTACGCTGAAGAAAAGGTCAGCATTCAGACTGGTTTTCCTTTATATTGAAATACAGTGGACCCTCAAGTTACATCTGGCCTGACATACAAACAACTTGGGTTACAACCAGAATTTTACTTTTAACATATGACCAAAGTCTGGAGTTATGACCTGAATGCCAGCCATTTGTGCTTCCAGATAGGCTCAGATGCAGACTGAACCCTAAAGAGCTCTGGAAGGAACATGACAGCACCCTCTCCCATGTGGGGTTCACTGAGAAATCCTGGGCCAGGGTCTCTCTCAGGACCCTGAGCTCTGCCTGTGTAGAGGAGAGAGACTCTGAAGGCTGTGTAGAGGAGCTGAGCCTCCAGTGATCAACTTGAGTTACAACCAGCCTTTGCGAATGAATTGAGTTCATAAGTCAAGGGTCCACTATACTTGTTTTCTCATGTACAAATGCATATCGAAGACTTGAACACGATTCTCTCAAAATTTGAGGATATTTAATTTTTAATGCTGTTTGTGTAATAAATACTTACTTTCCTAAATGGTCCTCAAGTTGTGTAAGGATCTCTGTATGTTTCTTCTTTCAAAGTCTCATTATTAAAAGTCAATTACCAAATATTTGTAATACTCTTAAAAGGCTTAAATTAAAAGCAAAGATCCCTGAATGGAATTCTAATACCAATCTCAGAGGCAAAATGTTAGGGTTTTGTTCTAAAATGTCCCCCACAAATGCTCACATTTTCTGAAGTGGGGATTTTCAGAACTGGTCAGATCATGGGGGTGCTGTAGTCACCAGTGGAAAAAGATGGGTATCTGGGGTATCCCCTGAAGGATATACCACCCTCCCTGGCTGGTCTCTTCTCTCTCTGCTTCTTGCCTGGCATGACATGAGCTGCTTTTTCTCACCTCAGACATCCACCATCTCATTAGAGCCAGCTGACAAGGGACTGGCTCCCCCTCAAACCATAAGCCAAATTAAACCTCTCCTTTGTAGAAGTTGTGTGTATTGGACACTTTTATTTGTAATACTGGAAAATCTGACAAATACACACACCCATGCCATATGATGTTGAAAGCTTTTTGTTTGATTGTTCCATTTCATTATCTATATCCCCTTTCCTGGGCTGGATTTTTTTTTGTATATCCTTTTATTGGTACATTTTAGGTGTACAATATAATGACATTCATCATTGCAAATTTGCACCTTTACATAATCTCTTGGCT
This sequence comes from Heterocephalus glaber, assembly GCF_053883595.1. Lineage (NCBI taxonomy): Eukaryota > Metazoa > Chordata > Mammalia > Rodentia > Bathyergidae > Heterocephalus > Heterocephalus glaber. The sequence goes on from NW_028258189.1 coordinate 4,864,747, forward strand.
CTTATTTTTTCCCCTTGCCCTGCCCCCACTTCAACCCCTCCATTCCTCCCTATTTACAAAGACTTTTTTTCCATTTTTTTCATTTTCTCATATTAATTCCATTCCCTTCTTTCCTTTCCCCTACCCCTCCCACTTCCGCCTCCCCTTTGTACTGGGCTGGATTTTTAAGTGAATATCCATTTAAACATATCTTTTAACACTCTCAAATTGGTTGTGTATATCTCTATCTTTTTGTAGTACTTTTGAATAATGATGTAAGAGGGCACACATGGCTGTATTCTAAGCTGTCTCATTGAAATAAAATATATAGAATGATTTCAAGTATTTCACACTAAAATCTAAATTTACAAATATTGGGTTATTTTTTGCTGATACTCATCCTTTTATCTGTGTGGCTATAAGATGTGCAACCCTAAAATTATCAAATGCAGATGATTGTCACATTCTGGGTAGAAATTAATTTCTATTGAAGCCCTTTTCTAGACACTGTAAAATGACTGCATCTTGGTTAATTATTTTTGGTAGTCTCCTCCAGTTATTGAAGGAACTCATAATTAAATAATAAGGATAGTCATGAGATTTTTTTTCTTTTTCACGTTTTTGTGTCAGGGGTAGAAATTTAACCAGAGCTTCATGTATGATAGACAATTTCTGTACCAAACTCAGTAGTAATTTATATTACCTTCTCTACGCATCTGAAAAAATAAATATCTGTCACATACATTAAAATTATAGTTTCATTGTTTTCTGTAGGAGTTGAAATGTTTGATTTCCTTACATTGGAGGAATAGGAAATGAAACAAGATATATTGTAGTGTTTTCTGGTTGGGTAGGAAAGTAAAATTAAGGGAATTTTAATTAAGTACATATGTGCATGCATGGCAGAGGGTGTTAGCAAAATTGTCTCCCAAAAGATTAAAATAAAAAAGACTTCCACAACCTGTTTCCTCTCCTATGACAAATGGCACCCAAGTATGTGTGGCAGGAGTAATTCATTTAATTGTCACAGAGCAGAATGTCTTAGTAAATTGACTATTGATTTTAAAAAAGCACCAGAAAGAGTTTATAATACTTAGTACTTGTCATAAAACTATTTGGCAAACAGAGTTTCAAAATGAGGTGGAATCATATATATGACCAAAAGAGAAGATGGAGGGTTGGAGGAAGGAAAGAGGGAAGGAAAGAGAGAGAGGGAAAGAGAAAGAAAAAAGAAAGAAAGAAAGGAAAGAGAAAGAAAGAAAGAAAGAAAGAAAGAAAGAAAGAAAGAAAGAAAGAAAGAAAGAAAGAAAGAAAGAAGACATCAAGGAAGGAGGAAAGGAAAGGAAAGCAAACAAGAGAGGAGGAGAGGAGGGGGAGGAAAGGAAGGAAAATAGGAAGGAAGAAAGGAGGGGATTTAAAAAAGAAGACAGAATAGAAGGAAGGAGGGAAAGGAAAAATCCTGAGGTTGGTAGGATTTTTCACATAAATCATACACTTGTGAAAACTTACTGCAAATGGCCTAATAGTATTTACTTAGAAAATTAGTACAGTTTATTACCATTCCTTTTGTTCTTCAGTGATGAATACTGGACATCTCATCTAAACATATTGTCATGCAGACAAGATGAGGACACTTAATTATAGCTCAAAGCTGACTTTTGTGTGCAAGGAGATGGTTTGAAAGAGGGAAGTAGCACTCTGCCAGGTAAATCAAGGATCAGGTTCAAACGTCGTAACTCACTGACCCATAACTTGGTTCAGTGAGAGAGGCTAGAATGGATTCGCCTATCAATCTCACAAGTAATCAATCAATAAAAGTTTATCCATTCATTATTGCAATGAGCAAACATTAGTGTGACCCATACTACCCAATGTATCAAAGTATTTTCTGTCCTTGGATAGATTAATTTTTCAGGAAGCAAATGCTATATAATTAAATTGATATAAATATTCTGATAGAAAAGGAAGTTGATATTCTATGGATTATTTCTTTATACTAGATTTAATTATCAAATAAGAGAGATGTAAATTTATACTTAAAATGTAAATTTAAATGGTTTTCTATTATTTTAATTATCAATAAGACTACCCTACAAATCTATACTTTTTCCAAATTTATGTTAAATTTATTATGTATACATACTAATATATATAATAATAAAGTAATCCAAATATTTTCCTAGAATTATTATGAATATTCTCTTTAAAGCAGGATTTCCTTACTTCTACTTCATAGATTAGCTTTCAAATAAAGTGTCTTAATTAGATTACTGGACTACTGCTTTAGTTGTCCATTTCATTTGAGCAGAATTGAATCATGTGGAGGCTAAAAGAACACAAGATATGAGTAGATAAATTAGAAATCTGCATCGTAGTGTTGGGAATCAATTCTGAGTATAACGAGAGCTTTGGGTTGACAGTTAACTGTCCCCTGACATTTTTATGGCGTCTCTAAATCAATGGGTTCTAAATTGGCTTTAATTTATAGCAATAATGTGCTAATTTAATAATGGCAATTGCTAGCAAGGCATCCACAGTGTATTTATGTTTCCCACTTTATTATTTTGTCATTTAAAATGTGGCCTAATTTTAATATCAGTGTTAAGTTGTCCTCATAGAACCTAAGTATTTTCTTTCATGGAATAATTTAAATTCTCAGAGCAATATTGAATACATGTTTGCTTTAGCTACTTTTGTGACAGATATTCTTTACTCTGATTCATCTGTATTGTTACTATCTCATAATTCAGTTTGTAAGATGAGATCTATGATTGTTAACATTTAATATGGCAACTTGTTAAAAATAGTTCCATTTACATATAATACATGAATATTCTATAAAATATTAGGATATCAGTTTTCAACATCTTTCATTTACTTGCATATTTCCAAACTAACTTTGATTGGTTTAAAAACCAATGCTTAAGATGTTTTATCAACCCCTGTTCTCATTAATGTCCCTGGTAGTATGTCATTCTCTGACTAATATTCCACTTAGTCGAACTTAAAGATGCAAGATTCATTCTTCACTTGAAAATACACAACTTCATCTGGAACCTTGAGGGGATACTTTTTTGGTATTTAGACCAATGAATTCTTTGTGAACGATCAGCAATTCTGCTGCTTGTGCCTGTGAGGTATAGGGTTAGTGACAAGAATCAGTGATTCACAATTTTCAAACCCTAAAAAAATCATAAACACAAAAACAATTGGAGGGATTTTTTTAATCTATTCATCTGCTGATGAACATACAGGCTGCTTCCAAGATGTAGCTATCGAGTTGTGCTGCTATAAACACGGGTATGTGTGGGCCCCTGTGATATGATGTCTTTAACTCTTTTGGGAAGATACATGGAAAGAGAATAGCTGGGTCAAAGGGAATTTCTAGTGTTAGTTTTCTGAAGAATCTCCATACTATCTCCATTCTGCTTGTGCTAGTATACATTTCCACCAACAGTTTAGAAGTATTCATTTTTCCATGTAGCCTCACCAGCTTTTGTTATTACTTGATTTCTTCAAGATGGCCATTCAATCCAAAGCAAGCTAGAAACTCAGTGTAGCTTTAATTTGCATTTCTCTAATAAACTGGAGATGTTAAATTTGTTTTCATGTGTTGAAAGCCATTTGTACTTCTGATAAGTGCCCATTCATTTCAATTGCCCATTTTATGTCTGGATCTATTATTTTGGGGAGGTCTAATTTGTTTGAAATTTTTATATAGTCTAGATCTTAACTATCACATGGTTTCTCTTACAGGAGAAACACGAAGCACAAATAAAGAGCAAAAAAAAAAAGATAAAAGGAAGGAGGCAGATAGATCCTTTTCAAATGAGAAGGCAACCAGGAAATGGAGAAGGGAGAGGATGAGAAAGTTATTAAAAAATGATTGAGATGTGTTATGTACATGCACCAACTCCCCAAGAGGTATATGGGCATTATGTACTGTAAACATGCACTAATAAAAATAAAAATGGAAACACTAAATCGAAGGGTTCCTTACTTATCTATTATAGTAAGATTCTAATGCCTTTTACGTGGGGATGTGTAATTGTTTGCACACACCACTATTTGCATGTATTCTATACTCAATTGCCTAGAGAATGTAATGAAATCTTTAAATACTATTCCATTCTCAGATGACAGTCACTCAGTCTGAATGGATCCAAGCCATGGACAACTGTAAGACTATTCCAAGAAGGGCCAGAAGAATAGATTTGAGCTTTGCCCTTTGGAAATGAGAAGTAGTAGTTTGAATCACAAAGTTTCCATCCTCCCCTTAAAGATAAAAATCTCAATTTTGTCCTCTCATCTCTGAGTTTCATGGGTTTTTAATTCCCCAAGTTAATTGCAGACTGAATTGTACATATCAACACTGAGTGGTACTTTAAATGTAATATAGATCATGATACAATATGTGCATATACCGATACCCCACAATGAATCACTGAATGTCACAAACATATTCTAATAACGTTTTTAAAGCAAGCGCAATATTAAACAGGGCATGGTTGAAAACCTAAATGGGAGAGAAGACAGTTGAGTGTTTGTTTAAATATTGTCGTGTATGACAACTCTAGAAGGCAGACTTGGATTGCAGGTAATACCTCTTTTTAGTATGCAAAGGTTTCAAATCGAACATAACATCTGATACTGAGTGATGGATTTATCCCTTTCTATTTCACAACATTAAAACTGAGAAAGGTTCTCATGCCTGAAAGGTAAAGATAAATGTTTATATTAATTAGGCATAATTTACGTATCATGAAGGAAGATGACGATTTGCAACCGCCGATTCTCATGATGTGGAAAAAAGGAGAGGAATAAAGTTAGAGAAATAAATGACGGGGAAAAGCGGATATCTTTCTTATCCTCAGCTTAGCAAGCCGTCTTGATTTCTGGCTGTTGGGGCAAGATCAGGGATTCTTGTCTCTAACATGTTAGAACAGTAGAGAAAATCTCTGTTTAAGGAGCTGATAAAGGCCAGTTCTGCTGCTATGGGCACATACAACCACGTGTTTCTATTAAACATACAGAGAATCTTTTCTTCTCCTTAGCAACACTGATTTGATTCAATGAATCAAAAAAAAATCTCTTTACGTAGAATTCCTATGATCTATTTCTGTTTTCTGCTCTTGGGAGATTTAAGGAGTCATCGCATGTACCATTTATACTTTCTGATTATAAAATCCTTTGCAATAGAAATCAGTAAGAACACTGAAAATCTCTTTTAGGTTATTTGGAACTTGCAAATCTCAATAGACATTGGTGAAAAAACTGTCTCATTTGCACTGATACATTTTTCTTATTCCCAACATATCATAGCCACTTTCCTTTTATTCTGAAATCAGAACTTTGCAGGCCGATTCTATGAATTTATTTCAAAGAAATATTTTTACTAATGTTTCATTATGTCTACTTCTTGCCATATATATAAAGATGTCTATTTTCTCCCTTACACAATACTGTTTTTCCACAACCTAGTTTATTCTATTGTCTATGTTATAACTTCTTAAAATGAATATATCATTATCTGTGCTCCATGTTGTTCTTTAACCTCGTTTAAGTGCAGAGTTGTCCACATACACCTAGGATAGATATGAATTGAAGATTCTTGAATCTCACTTTTTTTTGCAGTACTGGGAATTGAACTCAGGACCTTGTGTTTGCTAGGCAGGTGGCAGAGCCACTGAGCTAAATCCCTGGCCATAGTGAGGATTTTGATTCAATGATTATTTAGGGGACTGTTACTTAATTCTAAACCAAGTAAGATCTTAAGCCAGTTATTATTTTTAATTTATGATGCCCCAATTTAAGTTTAATAAATATGAGCAAATGTATCATATTTATACTTTCTGAATATTTTTGCGATCACATACATAAACTTGATTCACATATATTCTATGACTATACAAAATTTTAATGTACCATTTCTCCTCTCTTTTTAACTCATTTGATTATTGATTTTATTGCCTATAATGCTACTTATCTTTGCCCATTGTTTATACTTGTTAAGATTTTAAACTCAAAGACTAAAATATCATTCTAAAATTTTAGCTTTTATAAAAATCATTTTGCCAAAACCAGTTAGGTAATCATTTCTTTCATCTATATATGTTTATATACACTATATTTATCATGGCTCATAGCATATATTTGCCGGTCTCCCATTAAGTCTTTAAAACTTTTTCATCACTTTTTAAATTATGTTTTTAGAAATAATGGGTTTTGAATCCATTCATGTTATTTATTCATTAATATATAAAATGTTTTGTATTAGTTGAGCCATTATTTTGGGTCCAATCTGATTGATATTTACCCTGTTTTATTTCAAAATTAAATATCTTGTAACTGTTATCATGCTTTTCCATTTTGTCGGATGATATGGTCTCTTTTTCTGTACTGTTTTTCCTATTAAAACAATGACAGTGATAATAATGATAACAACATTTATCCTTGTCAAAAATGTGCCTTTTCTCCGCATTACTTCCTCTCCTGTTTACCCAGTGAGTATCCTAACTCCCTCCTTTCCATAATTTTCTTTCACATCATGACTTTGAGATCCTGCTGATTGTAATTCCTAAACTTCATCCTGTTTGCTTGGTTTACCTAGCAGGTCACATTTGACATAAAAATAACCACTGATTTCATTCAGGATTGGCTGCTGATCAAAGCCAGTGAAAGAAATAAAAGGAATCCTTAATCTCAGGTCCAAGTTACATTTCCTTTTTTCCCCTTTAAATCAATATTTTACCTATTCCTATCTGTGCCTCACCTGAAGATTATCACAGCTGGATGAGGGTGCTCTGGTCCGAAACTTTGCAAACTGGGCCACAAATTACAGCTCTCCAGCCCCATGTTGGCAACATCAGGTACACGATCACAGTGGTCCAAAGCTAATGCTCTTTTTTTTTTAAAAACTATTCTCTTAGTATTTAACCAATTTTTTTCAAATGTTACTACTTTGTGGATCCATATTTTTATACATTAGGTAACTATGTTGTAGAAGGCTAGCACATGACTTGAAGTAGAAAAATAGGACAAAATACAGATCCCAGCTTTTTGTTCATGAATATCAAAGATTCTTACCATTCGCACTTTAAGGAAAGATAGAAAAATGTTACCCTCTGTGATCCTGACGTCGGAAAATTTCTTTAAACATCACATTCTCATTCTTCCTAACAGAACCTGAGCAGCAGAGTGATTAGCAAGAGATAAAGCACACACCCTGAGATTGTTTAATTAACTGCAGGCCATGTCCAACTTGTGGCTGTAAGTTCTCTGAATACACGCCCGAGGAAACACTTAGAAACACTCCAGATACTTGCAAGAGAAAATACCCCCTGCTGTGATTTCACAGCATTTCTTTACAAAAACCTGAATGGAACACAATTTGCAGTTCCCAACATGTAATCATTCTTGAGGACATAGTGGTTTCCAGATATACACACCCATCTGTAACTTGCATGTTATAATCGCGGGCTAGTCTCTAAGAATTGCATATGTGGGCATACTGCCTTCGTGTCCAAGAGAACCAATTTGCTTTTCTGTTTGATTGGAAGGAGGCTCTTTTTGGAGCAATCCAATCCACGTGAACATACAGCAAGCACTGGGGGTAAAGGTCACATTGGACAATGATGCGTTTCTATCAGTCATGCTATGTGTAAGTCCATCCATGCTGACCCCAAAGGATATTTAAACACTCCTCTCTCTGCATCTTATGGAATGATATTACAACAAGTGCAGTTCTTATGGCTGGAAGAAAAAGACAGCAATTAAACTTCTGAACTTCCATCAAGCATCCAAAAAGAAATATATACCAACGTGATAGTTGAGTGTAAACTTGATTGACTTTGGAATCCAGTTCAGAGACTGGTGGAGCACACTTCACTTCTGTGTGTGGCTAGGTGTCCAGGTCTGATCCTCCTTGTCATTTTCCTCCTGTTCACCTTCCTGGTTGCCATGAGCAGGGGAGCTCTTCCTCCACAGTGATATTCCAGCCTTGATTCCAGCCTATCATGATATGGATCCTCTGAAATAGTGAGCCTAAATCAACCCCCGCGGCTAGAACTTGTGGCTGTTGGGTATTGCATCCCAGCAGTGGGAAAGCTCAATAATGCAACCAGTGGAGCATATTTTATGGGCGATCTTTCATCTACATTTCCACAGCTCTTCTTTATACCTCATCTTCTCAGTGAGATTCATCGTGATCCTCAAGCTTACACATCAAGTTATGAAGGTAACTGAAAGAATTGCAAGACAAAGGCCCACAGTTAAAGACCCTGTAGGTGTTTGCCAGGGGCCTTGGGTTAAAGTGGAAATTTCCTCTCAGTCCTTCATTCACGCCTTTATTCTAGTCAGCGATTAGGACACAGACAAGCCTCAGGACAAGAACAGAGCTCTGTGTGGGGGGTGATCCCTAAAATTACCTGCAGATAATTGGCAGGAGGCACAGGCTGCTGCAGATTCTATAGTAATATCAGTGGAACTCCCTGAATTGAGACCGGTAGCCTCTTCTGAGAGTTAAAAGGGAGCTGGGGTCTGCAGGAGTGACTATTTTTAGCGCAAGAGAAATCTGGAGATCCAACAGGAGCAAAACCTATTATTCTGGAGATTCAAGAAAAAAGAAAACACCTGAATGAATCACAGGGAGCAACTCCTGCAAACAGTCCCTGTCCCTTGTAGCAGGCACCTGTGCCCATTATTCACGGGCTATAGAGGCGCAGCCTCTTTCTCCTCTATGATTTGGCTGTGTATCATCTCGGGAGTCTGACCAAAGGATCACGGGACAAAGATGGGCGTGTCAAATAGCAGAGCTGGGCTAGCCTTGCTCCTTTGCTGATAGCTGCTTCCAGGACTTAAGTCCTAGTCTGTGAAGTAGCAGAGCTCTGCTGAGTTCTCTTCCAGCCAAGGTAAACTGACTCCAAGTAAATTCTTCCCCTCTGAATTAACTGTTTATTCTCTTCAGCAAAGATAAGCTGTGTCCTCATTCTACAGCCCTGCCTGCTTGATGCTTGTGATCAGCAGGCGTTCCAAGGCCTGCCCAGCTTCCCCTCTTCCCATGCTTGTAATGAATAAACACTGGACGTCCTGGGAGTCCTTTGTCTTTGCTGCCAGGAGCAGCTTGGATCAGCCCAAGCCTCAGTTTCCCTCAAGTCTCTGTCTCTGTGTCTTTATTCTCTCTCTCTCCTATCTTGCAGATGTCATACTGGCTACAGGAGATGGAGACTCAGGACCAGGGTTTTTGAGAACTTCTCTTACAGTCCCTAACAGCCAGACTGGTTTAAAGTTTCATGATTCAGGGGGGTCGAGTGAAATACACAGAATGGCATTAGTCTTCATCTATGTATGTTCACACTTTAGTTAAATACTCTTCCAGTACCACCGAAAAACTCTTTGATGCAGAGGTCCCCATGGAGCTGTCTCCAAGTTACTGGTAGGAATCCCAGAAAAACGCTACACCTATTCAGCATAAAAATATTGAGCTCTCATGGTCAAATCCAAAATACATGGAGCTCAACTAAAATTTCATCTTCATGCTAAGCAATGGGAGCAGAAGACTTTTAAAGTCAAATAGTATGGTCAAAATCCTCTTTTGTTATACTTTGCAGCAGAAATGTCCAGCAAGTTCTCATGTGTTCAGAGGTGGGGCTTTTGAAAAGTGATTGGATTGTAGGGATTCTGACCTCATCTGTGGATGAATCTACTTGGAAGTTCATAGTTGAATGACTTAACTAATAAGCAGGGTGTAGTGACAGAGTGGAAACTGCTCACTGAGGCATGGGGGGTGGGTGGCGAAGGGTATATGCTGTTCACAGCCTCTTCTTTTCCTGCCCACTCTCTCTACACTTTCTGGATGCCATGAGTTGAGCACATTTTCTCCATCATGCCCTTCCACCATGATTTTTCTGCCTCGGAGCCAGTTGACCATGGACTGAACCCTCTGAAGTTATGAGCCCAAGTTGACATTTTATCCTTTAAGTTGTGTATGTCAGCCTGCTTCTTTGAACAATAGAAAGATGACCAGTAAACTTGGGTAAAGATAGTTTCATGAAGGAAGGTCCAACTTTGTAAGTAATGTTCAAGGTCTTTGAGTAGAATTCTCTGGCTAACCTCATTCCATCATTTGAAAGAGAATGGCTAAATCAATTTTATACATTATGGTTATGTGTACAGTATAATATCATGATTTTAAAATGTTCTTGTTCCATGCATACCCAAATGGAAAATGATTATGGAATGGGCATACTTTGCAAAATTAACAAAAGTTTAAATGTAACATAAGTGTATCAGTAAAGCTTTCAGCTCTCCAAACAATTAGGAAGATGCCTAATTGTGACTAAGTAAATGTAAACCTCATGACAATTGCTCCAATATGATATTTTGATTTTAAAAAGTAATTAAGGCTTAGAAGACAAAATTAGCTGTTAAAGTAATTAAAAAATGATCAGAATTGCATCTGCACCGAAACAAGCAATGACCTTTCCAATTAGAAATACAAATGTGTTCTCTTTTCTATTGTTTTTTAAAAGACCAGATTATAAATTAGAAACTTATGTGTATGAAGATATAATCAGATTCAATTTATGTTTCAAAACATTTTCAATTATCATTGAGTCCATTTTTCACAATTACTTCTTCTAGTCAAAGTTTTTGGTCATTAAAGTCACATAAATAATTGTACATCAAAAATAATTATATTTATAAGCAAGATTTCTAATGCAATAAACTTTCCCTCCTATTCAGCCTATAGACAATTGTATTATTCCAATACCCAGGAAGATAAATAGAAAGTTATCCTGTCTCACTTTGAGTATTAGCTTTTATGTGTAAGCCAAGAAGGAACCTGAAAAATAAGACAACAATTGTAGGAAATGACTGATTAAAAATAGCATATTTTTTGTAATCTTTGCAAAGTAATTTGCTAAACTGTGGATCCACGTGTTTCTTGGACATTTCTAAGTTCCCAGTATAAAGCTATTATTATGAGTAGTACTCATATTTGGTAGATTAAGAAAGGTTTCAAGAAGGAAGTGAAATTTCATGTGATATTTCAAGTTTCTATTGCACAAAAAGAATTCTTCTCTGTACCAGATTTGATCGGTAAATGGAGATGATTTACTTTTTGCAAAACGGGAAAGGATGACCACTTGACACAGGTAGCATGCTTTGATGTCCTGCACATATTTATATTTAAATGAGCTCGTGAGATTTAATAATTGCCTTGGAAAGAGTTTAAAAGCAGCTTTTGGGTCCTGTTGTTTAGTGTGTAGTTCAGCTCTTGAAAGCTTTTTTAACCTCCTTTCTCACTTTGGAAGATGGAAGTCAGCAAAATATATTTCCCAAATGTCTTTCCAATGGTACTGCAATCAGAAGACTGAAGAATATATACCTGTATAGATGATCCTTGTATTCCTATAAGATTACTTCCAGATAAACTCATCATACATTGAAAATACAACAAATTAAAACATATTCAGTGTTCCTAACCCACAGAGCATCCACCTTGGTAGTACCACCCATTACAGAATGTCTATCATTCTTTTTGTGATTCCATGACTGAGTGGGAGGTGCAGCTATTGACCTTTCCCATCATCACAAGAGAACGTCACATTGTACATCACTTGCCCAAAAACACAGAATCAAACTTCAAAATTGAAAGTATGACTTCTAATGCATGTCAAGGGATTTTAGACCATCCAAAAAAAAAAAACCTCAACTATTACTATCATTAATTCAAGGATTCTTTTAAGGAACTACACAAATAGTAGCCATGTGCAGTCTTGCACAGAAGCTGCAGTGTGAATTTGGCCAGGTAGTTCCAAATCATCAGCAACTGTGAGAAATTCTCAAGTGGTCCTTGGAAACGAGTGTAGCATCACTTAAGCCAGCAGGTCTGGTGTTTTCATCTTTGTAGAGGAAAGGCAAGACCTGGAGATGCAGCCCCTGGTTGGTAGGAGCATCCTGATTTGCAGATATGAATATCTTTCTCATTGAGCAGTCCCAGGTATTTCTAAATGGTTATAGCAGGAGTAAACCACCGAAGCAGACCCCAGGAAAAGACCCCTTTTCATACATTCCTTGGAACATATCTCCTAATATTTCAATGGATTAAAGAACTGCAGGATTGAACCCAGAGTCTGTAAACACAGCATCAAGTCAAATCCTAAAACACAAATATCTGTGATGAAAAAACACACCCATGTAGCTTTCTTACTAGCATGCAGCCAAGCATGCCACAACACTTATCTATTCAGACCAGATGTAGTATAGTAGGGACCACATCGGTGTAAGAAAGCTTGCAAATATGATTATCCCATCATTCTTACCAATTTCCAGAGCAGCTCTGGAGGTCCTCTTTCATGAGTGTCTCCGTTTGCTTTGTCCCGCCTGCCTGTCCCGCCTTGAGGAAGAGGTAGAACTCACACAGTGCTGGATCTGGTGACTAAGGTGGATGAGGACACAGTGTCGTGTTTTTACGAGTTATCTTTCCATTGGCTGGCCCTCAGCAGCAGCAGTCACCAAATTTTTTATCACATCTCATTAAGACCGTCAGGAAAGAGGACTCAAGAGCTGCTGCAGGAAGTAGCAAGAAGGATGGGGAAAGTCTGTTTGAAACACAGGGGAACGTGGTAATGACAATTGACAGCAATGTATCTTTTACTTTAATATTTTTTAAGTTAAATACACACAACTAGTATAACTACTGTGGGAATCAGTAAGGAATTCTCCAAAAAGTTAAGCCTAGAAATTCCATTTGACCCAGCTGTTCCTCTTCTAGGCATCTCCCAAAAGAGCTAAATTCATCATAGTACAGTGCTCCATGAACACCCGTGTTTATAGCAGCATGACTCATAACAGCTAAATCTTGGAAGCAGCCTATATGGCCATCAGCAGATGAATGGATAAAGAAGATATGATATGTACAAATAATAGAGTATTAGTGTGCTCTAAAGAAGGATAAACTTGGGTCATTTGTAAGTAAATGGATACACTGTGTGACCATAAGGTTAAGTGAAATAAATGAGACACACAAGCTTTAATATCACAGGATCACATGGTAAGAAACCCAAACTATAAATAAGGTGTAAAGTAAAACATGGAAAATAATAAATCAGGAGACAGGACTTTTCAAATGGGAAGGGAAAGAGCAGATAGAGCTAGGAGAAGGAAACAGGATGAGAAAAAACTTAAGATATTTTGCATTTCTATCAAATCCCCACAAGCAATGTGAACAGTAAGAATTACAAACATGTACTGCTAATAAAATAATAAGTACATAAGTACATACCATATATCTTCATCAGGACTGGGGTAATACTGAAAACATCTGTGAAGTTACTTCACTCTGTGAACTGATTGAAATAACAATAGTACAATTTTTCAGAGATATAGGAAGTTAGTGACGGAATTGTAGAACTGTGATTAAATGACCTTGTCAACTTAGAAATAGAAAAAATTATCTTGATAAATGGAGAGTAGCAAAATATAGAAAACATTTACAAGGTCCACATTAGAAAAATAACTTTTAATTCAAGAACAAGACATTTTTATCATGATGCTAGTTCTACTTACCATTGAATTAGAAACCCTCAATACTGAGGAGGAGGTTATATATTTTTACATGAATAGAGCAGTTAATATAATAATAAGAAAACTTTTAAAAGTACACATTCAAAGATCAGTGCACTCATACTATTAGCTTAGTTCAAAACAGCATCTATCAAATAGCAAATGTGATTAATTTTTGTTCAGAAATGCCAAATGTAAATGCCACAGCCTATGAACTCTTAGCAAAATACGACTTAGCACTTAGCCAGATCTTTATGGACAAAGAACCAAAATTTAAGGGACAGCAGAGCACATAATCTAAATAGTGACTGAAGTGGCAATATTTGGTATACAGTGAGACAAATGACAATTCTCTCATAAGTTGCTATAAAGTTATTAGTTTTCCACCAAACTAAGTGTAAAAAAAAACTAACTTAAATATGTTTTTTTTTTTCAATTTTCTGTACTAAAAGAACTGGTCCCCAAAATATGTTTGAAAATATTCCTGGAAAAAATATGAGGGGATATTCTGAAGTACAATGCAGGATAATATCCATGGTTTCTTCCCCTGCTCACTAAGAGATAAACTGCTATGGACACGGATGTGTGTCAGGTGGATGAAATAAATCTCCAGAAATGCAAATATTGGATATATATTTATATGACAAAGAAATCCTACAATGCCCAAGTTTCTATTACCAGCAGCTGGCCAAGGATGAGCCCTACATGACATAAACAATGATGCCACGGCTGCCTTTCTGAAATATTGGCTTGTTTCCCCATTTGACAAATGGTGCTGTCTGTGGCTGAATCAAACAGACTGTTGTTCTTCTGATAGAATAATAAGCAGAAAGTTTTGCGGGATGATCTTTTCAAGAGTTCCATCCTGGACTCCGAAATTTTCAGTTTTTTTCTCCATCATCATGAAACTCTGAATTTCAGGATTTCGAGAGCCCTGGTTTTTATACGTGGTCTTTGTTCTTAAAGCAAGCAATATTTAAAAAGAAGGGAATCGGGCAAGTCTGATAGAGCCCTGATGTTGGAGCCAAGTAGTTGTATTCCCAAGTTCCATCGAAGTAAAGTGGAGCCCATGGCATTTTCGAGATATAAGTAGTTCCATGAGAGTTTGGAGAGGAAAGAATATCCAATCCTGACCACTGGTCATCGTGAACAAAGACTGTCAAGATACAAGAGAATAGACATTGTGACCAGATAACATTAGTCCCAAAGTAAGGAGTACCCTGAGCAGGAGAAAGAGAAGCAGAAATCTTCATGGCCCACATTCTGATCAGTGACACCATGAGGGAGCCGAAAACCTCTCTCCACATGTGAAGTACATGTTTCCAAATTTCAGAAGCAACCCAGGAATATGTCTTTATGATATTGATGGAAAAAGAAAGGCCATAATCTAGTCACTGGAGCACTTTCTCTGAAGATACAGATGACAAAAAAAAGTACATACAAGAAAGGCATTTCAAGAAAGGCTTGGAGAACAGACAGACTTTGAAATGGAGCCCTCAGAAGCATCCCAGCCCATGCTTGCCGAGCACATTAGAGAAAATTTTATCCACGCCCCCCCCAAAAAATGGATCCATAGCATGAGTTCTCATAATCATGCTTTCAGGAGATCGTCATTAATACGTTAGTTTCTATGCTTCTTTGTTTGCCTTTTGGGAGATGTCTCCAGACCTCTTCCTGATTGAATTATATGTATTTGATTTTCCTGAAATGCAACAAGCAGTCATTCCTAACTGTAAAAATGTACCCCGTTGTGCCAAAATGAATCTGATTATGATAACAGAACATTATCTGTGTCATAAATCATTTTATTTTTCCCTTCCACTGATCCTATTTAAATTTCTCCAGTGAAAATCAATATTTATGTTTTTTTCAGAGCGTTACCCATAAAAGACTGAAAAGCAATCAGGAGATGAGACTGAATATGAAGTGTGAGCTTTTGGAGCTAGCCAAGTCTCCGAATTTAATAATTTTGGTGGTTTTTTTAAAGGGAAATCAAACCCTTTAGAAAAAGATTCACTTTGGACTCCATAGCATAAAGAACTCCAATTTGAAAAATTATGTATTTCTAGTAACATCAATGCAAAGTGCGAGAGGAAGAAAATATATTTAACTCATCCACTTTTGTTTCTCCAACCTGTCATCATGCCCAGTATACACACTTCATTCAATATCACTCGAAGTTCATATTATACAAAGTGTGCTGGAAAAAAACAGTGAATGTTTAAATTTTAAATAACATTACAGTGAAAGACCCATTGTCGTACCACACCCGCAAATCCTCCTCTTCACTTTCAGCACACATATCTCATTGCTCTTGCTACTTTCTGAAGCAGTCCGGGAAGTCCTCTTTCCTGAGGGTCTTTTCATGGCTTCCCAGCCATCTTGAATCAATTCAAAAATGACTACAGTGATTTCTTTCAAATTAAACATTACAGTACATCCTCAACCAGTTATTACCAGACTGGCACCATGCGACTCCCAGCTCCTCCCCAAGGTCAGAATGACCGGGAAAGGTCAACGTTTTGAGTCCACTCAGGACATCTAGGCAGCAAGGACAACACAGCTAAAGACCTTCAGGAAAAAGGACTCCAGAGCTGCTGCAGAAAGTAGCCAGGATAGTGGGAGGAGGGTGTACACAGCCAGAGAAGATTTTGAGGGGGGTTAATGATGATGTATCTTTCACTGTAATCATTAAAAATTTTAGCATTCACTGCATTTCTAGATCACTACTACACAAATCTATCCTGAGGCAGGCTCATTTGGAAAACTGATTCTGTCTGCATTCACCCCCAAAAAAACACCCACAAAGTGGCCAGCAGAGTTGTCTTTTGAACCCAAAGGAAGTTCATCCGAGCCTTTCTCTGTGTTCCCACCATGTGTGAAGCTACTAAGTGCACACAGCTCTTTATGCTGGCTCCTTGCTTGGCCTCCATCATGGTAGAATCACACTGTATTGTGGACCACTTTCCCCATGCCTTTCCTGATGCCTTCTCCTCTACAATAGGAAGTACTGCTGTTCCCCACCATGCTCTGCTTGCCTGGGAAATGTTCCCACTAACTTCTCCCCTGCAATCATGCTTCCATCTATGTATGCAGCCCAACATCTCCACCCCAAGATTCTCACCTGCGTATAAAACTACTTCATGAAAATTCCCCCTTGACCTCCCATGGCCATTCCTAACTCAACACACCACAAACCGAAAGTCACCACCCTGACCCTTGCATGGTTTCATCCTCTTCTCCCAGGATCCCACCCTTCTGAGCCAAATCTTCTGACACATTCTTCATCTTAAGTTCTTCATGCTAATCAATAATCAGATATTGACCACTTTTCATTTTTGTGGACTGAGGATTGAAACCAAGGGATTTACACTGAGTTACATGCCCAGCCTTTAAAAAAAAATTTATTTTTAATTTTGAGATATTGACTCACTATGCCACTAAACTGCACGAGCTGGACTCAGACATGTGATCCTCCTGCCTCAGCCTCCCAGAATGCTGGGAAGAGAGGCCTGCACCACCACACACACAGCTCCTACCTTCTTCACATCCCTCCAATCATCCCATGAGTCCTGTGAGCTGCTTACCACTTCACTCATTCTGATTTCAGGATGCTGCTTTTCAATCCTTTTTCACAGGGGTAAATCCATGAAAACTGCTCAGGGAATTTGGTAGAAACAAAATACTGAGCACCTTCACCGTAATCTGCATCAGACCACGGGGGGAAATCACCTTAAATTTGTCATGAATGTATGCTCTAGAGTAGTGGTAAATGCACTCTGAGGGTGAACATCTATAGCTTCACAGGTTTAGAAGCAATCCCAGAAGCACAATAAAGTGTATATTAATGAAAAATGTAAATAATTAAAAGAACAAAGTTAAAGGTAGATGATAGAAGATAGGGAGGTGGATCTGTGGAGATGGGAAGGGTTCTGGGAAGGGGGGAGACAGGAAAGAGAGGAGGAAAGGAGAAGTAAAATGATCACATTCTGACACCTACATGTACCAGTGCCCACCATGCGGTATTCACTGTGTATCCCAATCATGGACTGATAAAAGTTATTGATGTGAAACTTAAGTAGCAGAGTAGGTGCAGTTGATAGCTAACGTTCACCGTAGTGGTTGATATCTATGCATGCAGTAAGTTCTTCACTAACAGCTAAGTCAGATTTAATTTAGTGAGAATTCTCCTTTGTTGATTCTCCAGAAAGAGAATTTGCTGAAACCAAATAGCTGCAGACAGGAAAATGTTGACGTCTACTTTCTGAGCTCTGTTGAACTTACTCTTGGATCATTAGGTGATCACAATATACTTCCCACTTCAAATCTATATGATTATAAGATAAATGAATATAAGATATATATTCTTATAAGATATATATACAATATATATGATATATATCAATATGGTTTAAGCTCTATATATATGGTTATAAAATATATCTATATGGTGGTAAGATATATGATATATATGATATAAGATATATTTATATAATATATATAATGTATATGGCTATATGATATATGATATATATGGTTATAAGATATATATCTATATGGTTATAAAATATATATCTATATGGTTATAATCTATATATGATATAGATGGATGCAAGATATATTTTATATAGTGTATATTATATAATGTATATAACTAAAAGATATATATGATATATGTCTATATGTTTATGAAATATATCTCTATAGTTATAAAATATATATCTATATGTTTATAAGATATATATGATATGTAGGGATATAAGATATATTTTATACATTATATATAATGTATATGGCTATAAGATATATATGATATATATCTATATGGTTATAAAATATATACCTATATATTATAAGATATATATGTGGATATAAGGTATATTTATATAATGTATATTATATCTAATGTATATGGTTATACGATTTATATAAGTGTATATAATGATGCAAAAGTTTGTACATGCAGGGTATATATTATTACAGCTATATTCTCAGAGTTTATTATAGTGCTATTATATAGTAATTGTATGTAATATACAAAATTATGTACTATTCATAGGATTGTTATATTACCATAATTGTTTAATTAAAGTAAATATTTCTTAGGCAATATTTGCCTAACTACAAATAATAGCCACAAGTAAATTAATTTGGTACCAGGGATCAAACTCGGGTCCTTGTGCTTGTGAGGCAGGCGGCAGAACCACTGAGCTAAATCCCCGGCCCTACTAACTACAAATAAAACCTGAAACACAAATTGGGCTAGACATTCTTCATGGGAAAGAAATCTTATTTGAAAATTGTTACAAACTATCAATAAAGGAAGTCTCCAGGATCTATTTAAAGGCAATGTGTGGTTTTTCAGAAGTCTGAATGTATTATTAATTCATAAGGGTGTAATAGCTCACCTGGAATTCCTCACTTAGTTATCTGTGCTTTCAGGAAAGCTTTTCATGGTTTGTGAGTAGGAGATTTGCCTTGTAATTTGTGTCTTCAGGGAGGTAATATGTCCAGGCAACCTTCTCTCTCTACCAAAGTTCATAAGCTAAGTCAACTTGTAAACATCAAAGATTTATTTGTTCTCGCAGTTTTTAAGGTTCCAGCTCATAATCAGTTGGTCTTGCTTTTAGCCCAAGCTCATCATGGCAGGAATGCATGGTGGATCAAACTCTTCCTGCCCTCAGCATCTCTCACACTCAGATCTGGAAGGTAAAGTCAGAGAACGGCATTGGGAAGCCTTGGTTTGGACCACCAAGGGGCTTGTCTTTTGGCATCATGAGTAATTTTGCTTCCTGCTTACATCTCATCTCTGTGAGATTTCTCTTGCCATAAGTATGAGAAACTTTTGCAGCAATCTCTTTTATTTTTCTCTGAGCATGTTCTGTACTCGTCCATATTTGCAGCCCCCACTGATCACATGACTTGTGTGGAGTTGGTACAGGTACATTTCACATATTCATTCCTTTTACATTCACTTTCCCTCTCGTTTCCACCCCACCCTCCACCTCTTGGTGCCCTTCCCATTTCAGAAAGATCTATCTCCCTACTTCCTATTATCTGTCTTTATTTATACATTGGGTTTTTGTTATCAGAGAAATCATGTGCTATTGCTCTTGGAAGATGCTAACTAACCTCAGAGTAAGAGTTATTTTCTTATAAATCATAAATATGTGGCCAACAAATTTCCCCAAATCTGAATCAGCTGAAGCAGGGCAGAGTACCACGTACTGTAATCTCAGCAGTCTGTGAGGCTGAGGTAGGAGGATCTCAAGTATGAGACCAGACTGGTCAAGTTAGTGACTTAGACAAACCTATCTAAAAATATTTTTATAAAACAGTGAAAAAGGACTAAAGCATGTAGTTCAACATGAAGGACCTGTACGAAACAAAGAGAAAGAATGAGAGAGAATGAAAGTATGGGGGAAAGAAAAAAGAAAAAGCACAGAAGCAAGTGAAAAAGGAAATAGAGAAAGAAAAGAAGGAAGGAAGGAGGGAAGGAAGGAAGGAAAGAAGGAAAGAAGGAAAGAAAGAAGAGAAAAATTTAACTAGCTTTAAGATTACTAAATCTTGGTTTTCTGTAAAAAAATTTTACACTAAAATCATATTTCTGGACTCCTTCTATGTTACCATGTTTCATCTGCCATTGTACTTTTAATATTTCTCATGTGATCAGACTAGCTGGAGTAAAACATGACCTGCTCATGTCTTAATCACTGGGTGAAAACTAAATAAAAAAGGTGATGTTGAAGGTTTTGTGCAAAATCCACCTTGGGGAGATGCATAGAGCTGGAGAAAAAGCAAATCAATCAATCAATCAGTCAGTCACTGACTCTTAACAGCAGAGTCTACATAAAGAAGTGTAAAGGCGCATCTTTCAAATTATGAATTCCTCACAGTCACCCATGGACACGAGCATCCTTTGCTCTAAACTTAGGTCCCTTACTAACTTTTCTAATGGTCAGTTTCTGCAGCATTGCACCTCAAAACTCCAGGGCGGACCTGGCAGGTGTACTCTCTGCATGCTGTGTATTACAAACATATTCTCCAAGCCATGGCTTTTACATCTAAATTCTTTCTGGTACATTTTTAGCACTTTTAACTCATGCTGGAAGATAGAACGCCCCAAGTCCACCATCACCTTCCCCAGAGGTGTTTACAGCTCATCTGAACATCTTGTGGTCCACGTAAAAGCATCCAAGCATTATAGCTGTGTTTGAGGCCATTTATTTAAATGCTTATGCATTTTAAAAATTCTACTAGTGCATATCTACAGTATATAATGACCACGTTCATTGTGGAGAGCTTGTCAAGGACATAAGACATCTTTATTTATTTTCCTTATCCCCTTTCCCTCCACTCCTTTCTTCTGTCAGTCCCTTTCCCTTTTGCAATAAAACCTCTCTTCCTACTTTTTATTATCTATCTTTTATTTTGGTTTTCATTTATGCTATGTTTACACATACTCTGCAACATGTATGCATGTGTCTGATTTGTTTCACTTAACATTATGGTATCAAGGTGCATCCATTTTCCTACACATAACTCGAGATTATCCTTCTTTATGGCAAAGTAGTACTCCATTGTTTATGAACTTTTTTATGAAGCACAGACATTAAAGCTTCTCAGGATAAGCGAATTCCAGGTGGCAAAAATTTCTCTCACTGAGTTCAGGAGAAGATCCTAGGTGTAGCTGGCTCTATTGCTCCTCTAGAGAAGGAAGGATTTTTATTGATCAATACTCCCACCATGGCATAGCTTAATTACAAGGCATGAGGAAGACAAGACATCTCTCAAATTCCCTGCTCATCTGACAAATATCTTCCCCCACATACTTCACCTCCAGCATTGCACATATCAGGATGCAGACTCTGCTGTTAAGAGTCAGTGATTGATTGATTGATTTGATTTTTCTCCAGCTCTGTGCATCTCCCCAAGGTGGATTTTGCACAAAACCTTCAACATCTCCTTGAATTCTTGATGGAGATTGGACAGGATCATCTGTTTCTTAGCCTGTTCCAAAGCATCTGTTGCTTATTTTTTCTTTTCTATTGTGGTTGCTTATTAATTGGTTCTTTCTTCCATCTTCATTTCCAGACCTGATACCTCTCTCTTTCTCTGAAGATTCCTCATGGTCATTATCTGAATACAGCTGACATAAGCTCTCTGACTTTGGGGAAGATTCAATTGAGGCCAACTTGATGATCCAAGATTCTTTCCCCATTTCAGAATCCATTCACTTAACTCCATCTTCAAAGGGTTTTCTTTTTGTGTAAAGCAATGCAAACCCTCTTTGAAGAGGATGTGGTCATGTTTGGAAATTTATCATCCTGCCTGCTACAGGCCTTCTTTTTCATTGCTTGAGTCATAAAAACTAGAAGAAGACTAAGCAGAGGAAGAAGGGTGTAAACTATATTCATGAATTCAAGCAATGAAGTGTGCACTCTCTTCCTAATTATTTTCAATAATATCTCATCACTTACTTCAGCCCTACATGGTGTGTAGATTTGGCTTGTATTGCATGTTCTGTGGACCAGTATATAAAATGGGGAATAAAGACAGAAATTGCTTTGTAAAATTTGAGGATGTGATGACTAAGCACAAGATACACATTTGTTGAATTACGTGTGTTTCTGGTTTCTGACTAAACAGTAAAATAAATAGTACAAATGCTAAATAAGATCAGTTACAGGCAAGAAAAAGAAAAAGCTTGGATAGTCAAGTTTTAAACACAGTCCAGATTTTTAGGCTTTCCTTGGAATTAGTT